>NC_046298.1:692500-867500 GCF_004115265.2 Rhinolophus ferrumequinum | reverse complement strand
ATAACACGCAGACTGGATTCCAGTGCCCCCCCCCCCCAAGAGATTTTTTAAGGACTTAGTATCTGAGAGTAAGTGCTAGGACAAAGCAGGATTAATGTTCACCGGAAGTTAAATGCTGCCTTTTTTCCCCTTAGGAAAATGCTGAATGTTAACAGAAGCGTGGATCAGCTGAGAAAGCTACCGCTTTTCGGTTCCAAAAATGCTTTTGTTGCTAATTAAAATTAGTCTAATTTTAAAATGATTATGTCATTAAAGAGTATTTCAACTGCCATTGATTTGATGATACCTACAAACATCCCTGAGTAAGGACGCTGCTGCTTCAGTGCTCTGATTAAACCCAGATCTGCCGGGCTGATGACGCCAGCTCCCGATCCCCTTCACGGGTTTCCTCCCCTGCACGAATAATTATGAGTGCCTCACTCCATGCAATCCACATTTATTTTACTTTTTACGGAGATGGGGGGTGCTGAATAAAGTGCTAGCTCTTTGCTTGTCTAAGGTGTTGCTCGAGCAATATCTTAATTAAGTCCAGAGTCAAGATGAAATATGTGTCCAAAGTATGTCTCCAATCCTTTCAAACTTGCAGTTTTGATGTGTGATCCTGGGCTACCTCTTCAGAATGGTGTCTGATAAATCTCCCAAGATGTGTCAGCCAGGACAGTCACACCATGGCGGGAGGGAGGGCCGGCTCTCACAGAGCCTGGAGGGTGGGGGATGATGTCAGAGGGCTTTCTCCTCATTCTTTGGGGCAGGCCCTTTTCCACGCCATCACTTCTGTGTAAATATTGTTTATTCATGCCTCCTTTGCTCTTCTTGCCTGAGAGGTCAACCCTACACCGTCAGCCTGTCCGAATTCTAACCACCTGCTGAGGTCTACACTGAATGCACCCTTTTCAGAATTCAAGTCAACGCAGATCTTCCTCTTCCTACCACCTGCAGAAGTTACCGCAGAGCCAACCATCTCGTCTTCCACCAAGTTGCCTCAGCAGGTTGTACCTTGGTTCATCCCTTCAGCACATGTTCATGGAGCCCATTCTCTGCAGACGGGCTGATTGTGTGAGAGGTGGGAACAGACAGACAGACAGACAAGATCCCTGCTCCCAGGGTGTGATAGGCACACACAGCTAGACATAGTCATAATTCCAGACTATAAAGTGTCCACAAAGGAAACGAAGAGGGCAGCATGACAGAAGGTCCGCGGTGGGGAGCCCTGTGACGGAGGAGAGTAGGTGGCCTCTCGGGGAGGATGGCTTTCTGACTGAGACCCAGGAAGGAGAAGGGGAAGAAGCACCCAGGAAGCTCAGGGTGGTGCCCAGAGTCACATGGGGTTCACCTCCTCTGCCTGCCCCTTGGACTGAGAGACTGGGAGAGCCAGACGAGCCTGACCTGTCCCCAGACACGGCTGGATCCCCAGGTGCTGCCCACTGGCTACCTGCTGAGTTCAGCTGAAGGAGAAAGAGTCTAGATCCTTCCCATTTCTCAAAGAAATGGGACAAGGCCAGTCTGGGGTGACTGTTACATCCTGAGTGGGAAGATCTCACTCGCAGGAGTGACTATAGCCTGGACCTCACACCACCAGAACTTCACAAAGTTTGAAATGCAAAATCACGGCAGGTCCCTCCTCATCTGCTGGGAGTGAAAGAAGTCGTCATAGGTTGGCCTTCTCTGTAAAGATGAGGGAAGTGTGTCCCCCAAAGGACAGCTCCAGGTCCACACTGGGCAAAGTGGAGTCTCAGCCACCGGCCATCTGGGCGACATTTCTTCTTCCCCTCCCCCTTCCATGGAAAACACCCAGAGCTCACTTAGTGCCAGGCAGACCAGGAGGAAGCAGCCAGAAGCCCTCCCTTGGTACCACGTCTCACAAGAGGCTCAGCAAAGCAGAGTGCGTCAGAAGCCAGTACGTTTCCCTGACTCAGCCTTTTATCTGGGGACAGGTGAAGAGGTGAGGAAATGGGTTTACCTGCGGGAGCCGTTCGCTGGGGATGGGCCTCAGGACAGACGCATGTGGGGCTGCCTGACAACGGGACCTGGCTGGCAAGGTGGACCCTCAGAGAGCCTCTCCCATGAGGCTGTCAAGTGAAGCCATCTCTGAAGCTGTCACTCCACATGGGCGCAGACAGGTAGGTGGCCCTGCTGGATGTGGAGAGGGCGTGTGGTACGAGAACGAAAGCAGGGGCTCCCTCTCCCAGAAAACCGCCCAGGGACCTGCCATCTTCAGCCCCGCCACTCATAGCCGCCCGTCCCGCTCACAGCCTCCCAAGCTGGGCGTGGAGGGGTCAGACGCTGTCGTGCCCTAGCGTGGCCTTTTCCTCCTCTGTGTGCACGAGCCCCCGTCCACCGCTGGGACCTGCACTTCAGGGGCTGGGAGGAAGACTTCTCTGGCCCCTGCAGCCAGGACAGAAGTGTGGGAGTCAGTGTGCTCTCCAGCCAGTGACTGCCGGAGCTGCCCGTCCTTCTGGAGAGCCAGCTCGACGCGTGCAGCGCCCCCGGCTCCATGCAGGCACCAAGCATCATGACCCGCAGGAGCAGGCTGCCATCGAACTCCCTTCCTTGGCTCTTTGTCTTGCTGTCTTGCCCCCACGTCGTGACCAACGTTTGCACCTCCCAACAAAACTCTCGCAATTGATGTTTCAGGGCTGCCCCTGAAGGAACCCACCCAAACCTGCTGGTCCTGGGGTTAGGATTTCAGCCCCTTCGTTAGTTTATTCAGTGTGCATTTACTGTTCACCTGCTCCGTGCTGGAAATCCACTGGGAACAAGACTCAAAATATCCCTCTCCGCGCACCCTGCACTCACCGCAGTACCGCTCACAGTAGGCAAGACAGGAAAGCAACCCAAGTGCCCATCCATAGGCGACTGGATAAAGAAGACGCAGCGATGTACACAGCGGAGTTTAGTCAGCCATAAAAAAGAAGGAAATCCTGCCATTTGCAACAACATGGATGGACCTAGAGGGTATTGTGCTGAGTGAAATAAGTCAGACAGAGAAAGACAAATACCACATGATCTCACCAATATGTGGAATCTAGAGAACAAAACAAACTAACAAACAAAACAGAAACAGACTCATAGCTACAGAGAGCAAACTGATGGTTGCCAGAAGGGAGGTGGGGGACAGGGTGAAAAAGGTGAAGGGAGTAAGAAGTACAATTGGCAGTTATAAAATAGTCACGGGGATGGAAAGTACAGCACAGGGAATATAGTCAGTAACATGGTAATAACCGCGTATGGTGACAAGTAGGTACTAGACTTATCGGGGATTGCTGCATAAATTATACAAATGTCTAACCACTATGCTGTACACCTGAAACTAATATAAAATAATATTTAATGTCAACTATAACTGAAAAAAATTTTAATAAAAATAAATATACTTTGATCAGAAAAAAAGAAGCGTCCATCCTACTGGGGAGACGGGCCATAAACAAGTGCCAGGGACAACGTGTGACAGCGGCTGTCCACGGAGGGCGCCGTGGCCGTCAGGGTCGTGCAGAGAAGCGGGACGACAGGAGATGTGTAGCGCAGACAGAGACGTACCGTCAGGGCCTGGAGCACGGATCACGGGCCTGGGCGGTCCCGCGGCTGCGCAGGCTGAGGCCCTGCGGGTCCGGTCCAAGGACCGCATCTCCCTGTGCGCACACAGCCTCTAGCAGAGTCTTTGGGGTCCCCGGCCTCTCTCCCCAGGGGCTATGCCGAGTCAGTCTTACGTTTAAACTTCATTCCTCCTGCAGGAAGCCTTCTAGGATGCCAGATGTCAGGGCTGGGAGCCGAGGGCGTGGGGCCCGGCCGCAAGGCCCTCGGAACGTGGCGGGCCACCGTCGCGGCCCTGGAGTGTGGGACACGCTGTGCGGGAAGGGCTGAGCACCGCGTCCTGTGCCACGTGTCCCCAGGGCCCCGGGTGGGTGTCCCTCAGGAGTGTCCAGTGACGGTAACAGCTTCGCTGACTGCCTCTTATTGGTCATTTATGGTGGTGCACATTTGGGGCTCAGAATTCCCCTGTAGCATGCTGGGTGGTTACCCTAACACCTGCTGCTCTAAATCAGTCTTGTTGAAACACCTTCGTTTTCTAAAAGGGGCACAGCGAGGAGGGGAAAAGCTCCACCCAGAACCGTGTCCTTCAGACGATGCCGAGGGCTGGGTCTTGTCGTGGCAGGAGAGAACTTTCTAGACTTATTTTCAACAGTCTTTCTGTACTTCCTTGGGAAGTGTTCAGTAAAGCTTGTTCCCTTTGCATTCATCTGAGCCTGGCTTCTGTCAGTTTATGTGTTTTTCAAAATTGCTGTCAATCCTCCACTTCTTAAATCCGTTAATTACCTAGTCAGCTGTCTGTTAGGGCAGAAGAAAACCCAAACTGCATAGGTTTTCACCCACCTCTCCACAAGTCGATTCAGTAAGTGTTTCCTACAGCCCTGCAGCCCTGCCAGCACAGGAGGACCTGGGAGGCAGGCCTGTCCCATCTCTGGGCTGCAGAGCAGGGGCGCTGGCTGAGGTCAGCTCTGCTCCTCACAGAACCCAGGGCAGCATCTGGCGAAGGAGATGGGGTGCTTTTCTCTTTCTGCTGTGCCTGGGAGCACGGCAGGCGACAGGTCATTGGGTTTGCACATCTTATGCAAAAAATAGGCATTTACTGGGATCACCATAGAAGAGACTTAAGAATACGAGAAGGACAGGGAAATCCAAGTGATAGCCTCCAAGTGACAGGAAGTGACAGGCAGCTGCTTCAGGGAACCTGTGCTGGCCTGAGATGAAGGAGCGAGAGAGAGAGAGAGAGAGAGAGAGAGAGAGAGAGAGAGAGAGAGAGAGACGTTCATTCAGCAGGGCCCAGCCCTTGGCTAGGGCAAAGCAGGCCCTTGCCTGCCCACACCCCAAGGCTCAGTGCAATGCCACAAGGGGACTTCCCCAAGGGGTGAGCCTTTCTCCAGAAGATGGAGACGTAGATGCCAAGTGGCGGAGGTTTCAAGGGTGCACGGCCCCGCCTGAGAGAGGACATGTGCGAGGGGCTGGATTTCCAGATGATGAGGGCAAGGCCAGCCAGGTTATCACAAGCAGGACACCCTTCCAATTGCCACCAACCTGCCGCTCGGACCTCTGTGTCGGCGAGAACTCACAGTACAGCCGGGCTTCCTGCAGTGTGGGCGGGGACTTGGAGGTGAGTTCAGTGCCGTGCAGTTGAGATGAATATGGAGGTGTCTCAGTCACAGAATTCTCATACGAGTATAAATCAGCAATCCCACTTCCGAGTAGGTTCCCAAAGGAATCAGGAGCAGGCGTGAAGAGCTGTTTTAGCGGTACACCAGTGTTCTCTGCAGCCAGATGCACAAAAGCCAAAGGTGGAACGAGCCCATGTCACCACCATATGATGAAATGTGACATATAAACACGACGGACTATTATTACTCAGCCTTAAAAAGGCAAGAAATTGTGACACACTACAACACGGACCTTGAGCACATGAAGGACACTTGTCACAAAGGAACAAACATGTACGGTCCCAGGGACACGAGGTGTCACATGATAGAGACACAAAGAATGGTGCTTGCCAGGGACTGGGGGTGGTGGTGAATGCCCTTATTATGTTCTATAGGAAAAGACTCCATGTACTCTGTCAATTCTTCTCTAATTAAGTAAATACACTTTTAATCAATAACTCAACATACACAATCTGACAAAGTTATTCTAATGTTCACATGGACAATAAAATGTTCTGGAATTGTCAGAATTTTGGAAAAAATAACAAGGGGTTTATGTTATAATGCTATACCATTAAATAGAGTAATTAATGTGTATTTTAAATATAGTCATTATGGCATGTTACTAAATCGGAAGAGAAAAATGTAACAGTGAAAAAGAGTAGAGAGCCTGGACACTGACCAACAGGCGTGTGCGAAAATTTAGAGAATTATAAAAAATAAAACAAAATTCTTCATTAATAAAGCTAAGTGCAAGTGGGTTGGACATCTACACATTTAAAAACAAAACTCTAAAAGTATAAGAATAAAAATGTAGAAAAACTTTTATAGGGTCAGGTAGGAAAGATCTTCCAAAGCAAGCAAGGAAACCCAGAAACAACACAACAACAACAACAACGAGGGCAACGAAAAACAATCAGATTTTCCTACATAGAAATTTAAAATCACCACAAACACAGTTATTTATAGTCACGAGTAATTTACCAGTCATAAATAGAAATTAAAAACACTGAAAAGATTATTTGCAATAGTTTTAAATTGCCACATCCTAAGAAAAAATCTAATGAAAGGTGTCTGAGGCTTCTACACAGGGAAATATTAAACTGTTATTAAGAATAGAGAAGATTTAAATAAGTGAACCTATGTACTATATTTATACATTGGAGGACTCAATAGCTCAGCTATGCCAGTTCTTCCTTATATACGTAATGCAATCCCAATAAAAATATCGGGATTTTTTTTTTTGGAGGAAATGACAAGCTGATTTAAATTTTGATGAAAGTGTAAAGGGCTACACTTTACATCTAGGAATATCTAACCAAGATATTCCTGAGGAAGAAGGTGGGCAACCTGACTATCGGTTACGTGGTGAAGACGGGGGTGCTGGCTGAAGGACGGGTGAAAGGCCAGGGACAGACACACGCGGACAGCTGCCCACGACACAGGCACGGGGTGGGCTGGCAGTGGTGCCCTTTTCAGGAAATACTGCTAGGTCAACTGGATAAAGCACGGGAAAAAGTAACTTGACTCCCTCCCTACCTCACACCAGCCATCCACAAAACCCAACTCCAGGCAGATTGCAAATCTAAATGTGAAAAGAAAACAGTAAAACTTCTAAGGAAAACATTGGAGAATATTCTTACAGCCTTAGGGTAGAAAAGACTTCATAAACAAGACACCAAAAGCACTACCATAAAAAAGATTGATAAATAGAATTGCATTAAAATGAAAAGCTTTTGTTTTTTGAAAGACATCATAGAGAGACTAAAAGATACATCACAGAGTGGGAGAAAATGTTTGCAACACAAATAACCAGTATATCACGTGTTACCAGAATATATAAAGAAGTTCTCCAAATCAATACACAATGACACACCGCTGTGCCAGTTATGGACGGATTGCCTCTGGGTCCCCAATGCCCTGTCCCGCCCCCCAATTGCAGACCTGACTTGTGCTTGGCCCACAGGCTCCATTCCAGGCTGTGCCAATGGAGGGAGCTAGCGGAGCCGGCCAGGAGAGGCTGGACCTGTTTCCTCCTGGGTTTCCCACAGTGTGGGTCGCTGAGGGGGCAGTGGCCTCTTGCAGGCTCCCTGGGTCTGGGGCAGCCCAACAGACCTCACCTTTACTGCAAACTCAGATCTGAGTCTCAGCCCCTTTTGGGGGAGGCCTGAGGTGACACTGCAGATTTTTTCCTGGCTCCTCCCTGGCCCTGGGGCTCATAGGTTATCGGTGTTAAGGAGCTTCACCTCAGCGTTGTCTGCCACCCCCAGGTGGTAGCCACCCCTTAACCTCTGCAATACATTTCTCTGTTCAAATGATTGGGTGTGTTCATTTGTTGGGTTGTTTGTTTGTCTTTAGATTGTACATGTAAGTGAAATCATGGGGCACTTTTCTTTCTCAGTCTGGCTTATCTCACTCAGCATACTGCCTTCTAGGTCCATCCATATTGTCATACATGATGGGACTTCATTCTTTTTTACTGCTAAGTCAGATTCCATCATATAGATGTACCTACCACCTGTCCTTATCTACTCGTCTATTGATGGGCACCTAGGCTGCCTCAGTACCTTGGCTTTGGGAAGGAGGTGGCTTTTGGGATGGGTGAAAAAGGGAAGGAATATGTCAATAGCATTGTGATAATTTTGCATGAGGGATACTAGACTTCCTGTGGTGGTCACCTTATAAGGTGTATAAATGTGGAGTCACTATGTTGTACACCTGAAACTGATATAACATTGTATGTCAGATGCACGTTAATAAAAAATTCATGAAAAATAAATTACTGGGTGTGGTGTCTTTCTCCTAAGTGGCCCCCGGCTGGAAAACAACCCTGTAAAAAGTGAGGGAGACACCACATGACAAAGGTGTCCTAATGACAAGTAACAGGAACAAGGGCTCAGCTTTATTACGTGTCTGAGAATCACACATTTAACCAAACACAGTCCCACTATCCGCTCATCGGAAGGGTTAGAATTAAAGACACTCACAATACCAAGTGTTGGTGAAGATATAGAACAACCAAAACCCTTACGCTGCTGATCGGCTCTGAAAACTGATACAACTGCTTGGAAAACGGACTTTACCTCGATTCTTTGGCCTCAAATGTGCCCCTCTGCATGAGCCCAACTGAAGTGCTGCATAAATACTCACAAGAAGACACGAACCAGAATGTTCACAGCACCAACATTGATAAAAGTCAAGCTCTGACCAGAAAAAAAGCCCAGCTGTCCATCGGCGTTAGAATGGGTAAACTTGTATTTCCAAATGCAGTGACATACGACACCAGAAATGAACAGATGGCAGCTACATGTCACAACACACAGATACTGACCAACAGCAAGAAAGAGCCAGACACAGGAAACACATGGTATGTAACTCTTTTCTGTAATTTTTTAAAGGTGAAAACTCATCTTTGCCCAGTTAATTTTGAGTTGACACCATTACCCGTGTGTGGAGAAAGCGGCCGTGAAGGGAGGGCATGTGAGAGGGGCTTGTTGGTGTATGAAACGGTCTATTTATTGACCTCGGTTGTGCTTACATGGAGGGTCCCTTGGTGATAAATGATTAAGTCTACACTTGGACTGTGTCCTCTTCCGCATTGGTGATATTCTTTAATTAAAAAGTGGATTTAAAAACAAAAATGTGGCAGGTTAAGATGAAATACTACATTTGTACTACCGAAAGTTTACTATCCGAAACATATAAAGAGCTTCTATGCAAAAAGGACAAACAACTTTAAAGACAAATAGGCAAAGGTTATAATAAACAATCCATAGGTTGTGTATAACAGGCCAATACACACAGAGTCCCTTGATTTCACTAGAAGCCTGGAAAATAAGTTCTCAAACACAGTGAAAACCCGTTTGAATGGGAACAGAAAGGTGATAACATGTCAGTGGGGATGTGGGTAAAGAAATAGCACTTTATTATCGGGCTGATAGAAATCGTCATGGATTTTTTGGAGAGTAATTTGGCTCTATGAAAACACAAATATGACTAACCTTCAGGCCGCCATTTTACTTTGAGGACTCCTAAGGAGTCAAGCCTCACATGTTTAAAAAGATGTAAGTGAAAGAACATTTATTAAAGCATCGTTTGTAAAATGAAAGAAAATGGAAAATTCAATGTCTCTCAACTGAGAAAGAGTACCAAGTACACCCTCCAGTGGAAGACCAACTGGCTGGTACAAAGAGGAACAGGCACCACGTTCCTGGACGGGACAAAATCTCCTGTAATGTCAGCTCAGAAAAGCAACTGTCCATCAGAAAATGATGGCACTAACACAAATGACATGAAGACAGAGGTACACTGGTAAGGAGTGTCCCTCAAGTTTTCCTCTACAGGCTTATGTGCTACCTGACTCTCTTAGCAGAATATTTCTGAAATTGCCCAAGTAAAGCGTTCATAAACAACAGCATGAATTGAAAGTCCCCAGCAGGAGGCCGGACAGGGAGCAGGAGCCCAGGGATATGTCTCACTTGCTGCTGTCCTGACACAGACTCTAGAGGGGACCACGCTCCACCCCCACAGCCATTTGAAACCAGCACCTTCTAGTTAGAGAGATGGCAAAGCGGGGCGCAGGACTCCTGTCTATAGAAAAATTCCTTAGGTCGGAGCTGCTCGGCCCTGGGCCCCCTTCGTGGTGTGGAATGCGTCCCTGGCCCATGCTCCACCTGGGGCGCTGGGCGGCATGTCCTCTGCTCTGGACAAAGGCTGCGGCTGCCCAGTGGGAATATATATGAGCCTTCTATGTGACTCTAGATGGCCCATCAGCTGTGTTAAGAAAGGAAGAAGCAGCAGGTAAAATTTACTGTCCTAGTATGTTTATTTAGCCAACATAACAAAACTATTATCCTCTCAACATGTAATCAATACGAGAGTATTAAGGAGATATTCTGTGTTCTTTTTTTGTAAAGTCTTCAAAATCTGGTGAGCACTGTGTGTTTACAGTACACCTCCATTTGAATGCTACGCTTTTCTTGATCTGTATTTAGACCTCACAAAATTTAGAGTTGAAAAAGTAGATTCAAATAGCAAGGCTGTTCCAAATGTACTTAAACATACTTAAAAGTTTTTCGATAACCAAGGCAAGTATCAGTCATTTGAATTAAATTAAGTAAAATGCAGTGAAGTTAAAAGTCCAGTTTCTCGGGCGCCTTCGAGTGCTCTCGTGTCCAGTGGCTCCATGTGGGACGGCACGGCTTGAGCCCGGCCCCCCCGCTGGTTCTGACGTGGCTCCCCGAACACGTGGGGGCTCCAGGCAGCGGGAGGACAGCCAGCATCCAGAGCGGACAGTCTCAGACACCATTACCTGGCAGCCTCCCGCCACTGCCACCGTACAGAGCCTGGCAGGATGAGCAAGGGGCCTGGCAGTTGGCCTGTGGGGCCTCCAGGGAGGGGCCGCAATCCTGGAGGGTGAGTCTGACCTTGGGAGGAAGCCAAGACAATGACCTCTGCTGAGATTTCACAATGTGGCAGAGTGGGGGCTCTCTGTGGGCTGGGGTGGACCTCGGCATCTCTGAGCAAATGAGCCCCGCTGAGGGCATGGAGGGGCCTGTGGGGGAAACTGAGGGAGCCCACAGCCCTGCCCTGCACCAAGATCTCTTAGCTTCTTAGCTGAGATGAGATACAGGGTCTTCAGCATCACCACAGCCGGGCACACTCACGCCTGCCAGAAAAAGTTGAATTTCCTCTCAAGACTGAGAAGTGGCTGCTTTGCCACAGCTTGAGAAGCTCCTCTCTCTCTCTCTCTCTCTCTCTCTCTCTCTCTCTCTCTCTCTCTCTCTCCACAGTGATGAAGCATCTGTTCAAAATCCATTCTGGAAAAGTCTGTAGGAGCATCTCAGTAGCTCTGGGCTGGAAAGACCACATGCTTCCATCAATGTTCTAGGTTCCCATTTTGGTGAAATTGAAAGGTCATGGCTGAATTCATCTCCATGTTGTGCCAAACATGTGCCATGGATGTGACCAAATAAGAGGCACGGCCCCTACCTCCAGGTCCCCATGGTTCAGCAGGGAGGCCAAGGGAGCCTTCTTTTGTTGAACACAGAGGTGCACAAGCTTGGCTGCACAGTGGAGGCCACTGGGAGGTCTGAAAAGCACTTGTGCCTGGAACATAGCTCAGAGGTTTTAACTGGTCTCGAGTGTGGACTTGGTGTTGGGATTTGAAGAGCTCCCAGGTAACTGTCACGTGCACCTGTGGGCACCAGGATTCAGTCAAGTCAGTGACCTCAGGGCCATCCACTGTGTGCCAGGGATTCTGAGCACATCTCAGGGACCTGTGCTCAGCAAAGCGACTCTCTGAAGTGCAGGGTAGGGCATAGTGTCTACCCTTCCAAACTCTCCCATGGCACCCATGGCCCTTTAAGGGACAGCCAGAGACGCCCTGGCTCCGGTGTGCTCCGGGCCCCAGGGGCGGGCTCACGCTGCGCTCAGTGCCCTGGCCATGTGCTCTGGCTGCTCTCCCCAAGCCTGGCCTGGGGCATCTCCAGCAGCTCTCCCTGAGCCCGACAGTCTGCTCTCAGAGACCCACGTGCCAGCTCTCACCCCCTTTACACATGTGCTGGCTAATGTTCTGTGTCAACTGGACTGGGCCAAGGGGCACCCAGGGAGCTGGGGAAGCATGACTCGGGGTGTTTCTGGGAGGGTGTCTCCAAGGTCTCCATCACCAATGTAGGGGGCGTTGCCCTGTCGGCTGAGGTTCCACTAGAACAACAGGGCCTAGGAAGCGTGAGGTCACTGCCTGCTCCAGCTGGGACGTCCGCCTGCCCTCAGACATCGATGCTCCTGGTTCACGGGCCTTTGGACTCAGGCAGGACTTACACCAGAGGCTCCCCTGGTTCTCAGGCCCAGACTTGGCCTGGACCCGCAGGGCCTCAGCCTGCGCAGCCGTCGGCCTCCCAGGCCCGTGATCACGAGCGCCAGGCCCTGAGAGCACGTCTGTCTCTGTACCTCCACCTTCCCCGTGGTTCTCGTAATTGCAGAAGTCAAATGTGATTTGTTCATCTTTTGTTATCAGTATATACTATTACAATTTTAGTGCAGTATTTTTCCTTTCTTAAAATGTATACACATTTTTAAAATGTGTACACATTATACAGCAGATATACATAATATATACATAATATACCCTCTGTATATTACTTTGAAACAGGATAAAGATATTGATTAACTAGATGAGGTAAAAAGAGACGATTAAATCAACCTTCTCAATTTAAAAATACAGAAAAGGACAGGAAAATAGCAGAAAAAGAGGGCAAAAAAGATAACAAAATTAAATAGCAAAATATAGCCAATTATATCCATTTTCACAATAAATGTAAGTGGGCTAAACTTTCTGGGTAAAGGACAAAGGTTTTCAAGTTGCATTTAAAGAAAAAAAAATGGAGGAACTCTTAAAACATTCAGACTCAGAAACTCCAAAAGTGAAGGATAAAGAAGGCTATATTAGATAAACTCTAATTAATCAAAATGGAGCTGATTTAGCAATCAAGCTTAGAAAAACTAGACTTTATGTCAAAACACATTATTGAATATAAAACATATCACCCATATTTAGTTCTAAGTCTCCATGAATTTAATGCCATACTTTAGAACATGCAAATTATAATGGACATTACTAAAAGGAAAATCCAGCAAATCCACAATTATAGCAAGAAATTTTAGTACACTGCTCTCATTAAATGATAGATCAGGTAAAAAAAAAATCAGCAAGGATGTAGAAAATTTGAACCAAATAACTAACAAACCTGAATTACTGGATAAATTTAAACTAACAGTCTTTAACAGAGAAAATGTTCTTTTCAGAAATACATAGAATCTTTATGAAAATGAAACAGAAGCACTAAGACTCAACAATTTCAAAGAATTAATTTCATATTGAATTACATATATAATATATGAAATTTCATATCTGTGTCATATAATAAATATGTAACTACATATAACCATTGTTATGTAGAGTTACATACTCTCATAATTTGTGGA
This sequence comes from Rhinolophus ferrumequinum, assembly GCF_004115265.2. Classification (NCBI taxonomy): domain Eukaryota; kingdom Metazoa; phylum Chordata; class Mammalia; order Chiroptera; family Rhinolophidae; genus Rhinolophus; species Rhinolophus ferrumequinum. The sequence continues at coordinate 854,325 of NC_046298.1, read as the reverse complement.
AAGACAAGAAATTGGATCTAAAGACAAATTTCTATCATTTATACTAAAAAGAGATAAATATTAAAGGTAGAATAGAAATCAATGAAATATTTAAAAAGTTATACTAGAGAGATTTTCCAAAGCTACATTTGGTTGTTTTAAAAGGCTAATAAAAATAGACCAACTCTGGAAAGATGGAACATAGAAAAAAACAGAGAAAGCACAAATAAAACAATTTGGGGATGAAAAAGGAAAGAAAAGTTACAGACAAGCAAGAATTTAAAGAACAAAAGCTTATGTTTCAACTTTATGACAATACATTAAAAGTTTAAGTGAAATGGACAAATTTCTAGAAAAATTAACTAATCAGACCAAAAAAGAAATATTAAATTTCAATAATCCTATATAAGGACTATGAAAAAAAATTACATTAATAGTTAAAAAATCACCTCACAAGGAAACGTTAGGCACAGATAATTTTATATGTAAATTCTATCCAACAATAAACAAATAGTCCTAAACCTTCACAAACACCTTCAGAAAGAAAAAAAAAATGTGCAATGACCAAGTCATTTCAGGAAGCCAGACACTTTCTATTGTCTATTTTTGCTTTTGGCATTGGTTCCATAGTCCTGAACTTTGATATGTGCAGTACTTTGTAATGATGTTTATTTGCATAAGATATGACACAGAAATCTTCATGTGTAATTTGATGCACTTTTTTATTTGTACACGCCCATGTAAGTCCCACCGACATCGAGATACAGAGAGAGCATTTTTAGCAATGCAGTAGGTTCCCTCACGCCCTCTCCCAGACATCACCCCAAGAACAGTTGTGGGCACTATGCCTGTTTTACCCCGCCAGATACAGCGTGTACTCTTTTGTGCTGATTTTGTTTTCACTTAACTTTATGTCTATGAGTTAATCCATGTTGCTGTGTCTCTCAGAATTTTGTTCCTTTTTACTGAGTAGTGTTCCATTGCATCAATACATCAGTCTATGTATCCATTCTACTGCTCATGGATACTTCTTTTCTTTCCATTTGGGCACTCTTGTGAAGTGTGCTGCTCTACATGTTGTGCTATGTATCTTTGGGTGGACATCATACTCATCTGGGGGGACTATATAAGTGCCGATGCTGGGCCATAGGATATACATATATTTTGCTTTAGGAAGTATTGCTAACTAGTTTTCCAAAGTGATTGTACCAGTTTATAACCTTATGAGCAGTTTAGGAGAATTCCAGCTGTCTGCATCCTCCCCAGCAACGTGCGGCTGTGAGTGTGGAATTTCAGCCTTCCTGGTGGTGTGCGGCAGTGTCTCACCGAATTTTAATTTGTATGTCCTGATGACCAATGACATATACTTTTTCATATGTCTATTGGTTATTTTAAAATACTCTTTTGTGAAATATGTATTCAAGTTTCTTATTTTTCTATTGGGTTATTAGAATTTTTCTAATTGGTTGTAAGAGTTCTTTTTATACCCTAAATTAGAGTTTATTGTTGGTATTTACATTGGAAATATCTTTTCCAAGTTTGTGGCGTGTCTTTTTATCCTCTTCCTGCTGTCTTAATGAACTTGGATTCTTAATTTTAATGAGATCTCATTATTCATCTTTTCTTTTACAGTTAGCACACTTCTGGTGTTGTTAAAGAAATATTTGTCTATTCAAAAATAATTAAGGTCTTTTTTCTTCTACAAACCTGATTTGTTTTAATATCGTATTTAGTTCAGTGATCCACATTAAATTAATTGTTGTGTATTGTGTGAGGTAGGGATTGCACTAGTGAGGGTTCTCCAGAGAAACAGAGCCAGCAGGACGTCTATCTATCCGTCACCTGTCTGTCTGTCTGTCTGTCCATCTATCTATCATCTATCAATCATCTACCTATTTGTCTATCACCTATCTCTCTATCTATTCATCTATTATCAATCGATCTATCTATCATGTATTTACCTCTCTCTCTCTCTCTCTCTTTCCATTACCTATCATCTACTTATCTACCTACCTACCTATTGGAACCATCACCATTTTTAAAAATGACCATCCTAAGAATTGTGTGACTCCTTTGTTATTAATCATGTGCCTGCATAAGGTGGTTATTCACACAATTAACAAAGTTGTTCATAAATATAACTATATGTGTTTGTAACTAAAATATTTTATACTTTCGCTAAAGTAATCAATATGTAGAGTTAAAAAAATAAAGTAGTATGAAAGGGTTCTGCTGCCCCCCCTCTCCTATTTGGCTCTCTATAAGAACAGCTTATCGTGACTTTCCCCATTTCTAATTAATGCTTATATTGTTATTTCTTGATTTATGAGTGTTACATATTATATACTGATTTTTTGTTTAATTAGTTATATATTTTTGCTTTCCCACATCCATTTCCCTTCCTCCAACTAATCAATATATCTACATCACAATTGTGGTTAAATCAGTAATTAATGTTTATATTAATTTGACCATATTGTTTTGTGCCTAGCCAAGCAGTATACAATAATTGTTTTGTACAACTTTCTTTTTGGCATTGACAATTGTTTTATTTTCTAATTACTTCTTTGCACTGAGAGCCATTTCTCCCTAAATTCTCCAAAAGACCTGCCCAATATCTGTCAGTATTTTTCCAAGTCTGCAGACATATTTCCAGGCACCTCGTGTGTTCCCCCATCCCAGAGACACCCCTGCAGCCCTTGCCGGGCTTGTTCACTAAGCTTATAGCGAGTGTGTCAGTGGAGAAGAATTTTAATCTCACTTTCTATCCCTTTGTGTACAGCCATTTTGTTGTTTTCCTCTCTGAAGTTCTTAGGATCTGCTCTTTATTCCTGGTTTTCTGAAATTTTGTGACAATGTGGTTGGCATGTCTTTTTGTTGTTGTTGCTTATCTTGCTGGATGCTTCACAGAGCCAGCCAATCTGACCATTTCTCATCATCGTCTCTTTGTTGATGTTCTCCCCAGAATTTTCTCACACTGGCCAGATATGGAAATTTCTGGGTTGACTCAATACATGTCTCATCTTCTGTCTCCTATTATTCATCTCTTTATCTCTTCTTCAATATCTTTACTCTCTTCCATCTGTTGTCTATTCCTCTGAGCTATTTTCGGTTTGGTTACTTGCTTTCATTTGTGTACACTCCTTGCCTTGTTCCGTGTCTTTCCTGTGGAGTCTTCTCTTGTGCGCTGTGATTTTGGCTCTCCTTTCATATTTCAGAGCAAGACTTACACTCATTGGAAGCTCCCAGTGTCCCCATCAGGTCACCACTGCGGACCTCCACTGTGGTGCCAGCAGGCTGCCAGCATTTTGTCTTTTGGTTGAAAAGCCCCCCGATGACAGACCTGGTAAGCATTTCTATATGTGGCCATTCGGCTTCTCCAGAAAATAATCCTTCAATACCATAACTGGTGGTGGGGTTACAGCAGGTTGCTGACACCCTGGGAGTACAGCAAGGGAAGAGTGTGTGGTGTGACCTCTCTGGGCTTGCATTTACTTCCTCCTTTTGTTTTCAATTTAGAACCTTCTCCCCCAACTACCCTGGCTTCCCCACATGTGAACCTCTCAATTCTAACCATAGAACCCCATTTCCTATAGAGATGGGGATGGGATGGATCCTTGGCTACACATGGAAAACGAAGAGATTGGGAAAGACTGGGGTGGGGGGCATCTCACTGCTCAGTACACATGTGCAACCATGGTGCATGGTGCTGCCAGAGCCCAGAGTTCTGTGGGAAAAATGAATTTGTTTCCCTTGCTCTCCCCGCTGCTAGCTCTTTGGACTCTGCTAGCTTTGAAATACTTAATTTACATTGATGAACACTGTTGATTCCTTTTCTATTCTCTTTATCTTTATGGGTTATTATTATGTCAGTTATTTTACTATTGCACCAATAGAGTTTTGAGAGAGTAAAGAAAAAAAAGCATTAGAAATTTAATCTATATCTTTGTCTTCATAGATATTTCTAATATATATCTAAATCTCTTTCTTTACACACACACACACAGAATTATGCCCCAAATTAAGCAAAGAGTACTTATTTTGAAATAAATCTTGTACTTTCATAAAGACTAACATAAAGAAAATCAACGTATTATAAAGTGTAAAAATACAGGTTCATATTCTATAACTAAAATACAACGAAATGCATTGCCAAATAGTAAAAGTCCTTGACAAAAATAGCAACTGTTACTAATGCCTCTATTATTATATTATTACTATTATTATATTGGTATTATTATTAATTTTGTTATTACTACTAGTAAATAAGTCCTGGAATAAATAGGAAATCCAAATAAATTTCTAACTCTCTAAAAACGAATGCCAGTTAAAACACAAAATGCAAACATCTATGACTACTCACTTGAGTATATATAGTAGAAAATAAAGAATGCTGAAAAGTAAAAGAAATGAACCTAACACTCAAAAAGCAAAAATGGATGAAAAATAAACCAAAATTCTATGAGAGCATTTAATAAAGGTAATGGGTACATTTACTAAAATAGAAATTTAAACAAATGAATTCAACCCCAAAAGCTTAATGAAGCTAATAAAAATATCAAACTTCTCACATGACTAATCAAGAAGAAAGAAAGAGAGAAAAACATTACAAAAAATGGGACAGATAAGATACTAAGAATATTATGAAAAGTTGTAAGTAATCTATATGCCACTTTTTTAAACTAAATATATTTGGGTGACAATGGTTAGTAAAATTACATAGGTTTCAAGTGTACAGTTCTGTAATATGTCATCTATATATTGCATTGTGTGTTCAGCACTCCGAGTCAGTTCTCCTTCCATCACCATATATTTTATCCCCTTTATGCCAATAAATGTGAACATTTAAATAAAAATTTTAAAGATAACTTTAAGTGGTGAAAATCAACTCAAGATGACATGGACTGCCTAAATTTACTAATAACCACAGAATAAAATGAAAGGAAGTCACATATCAATCCCTAAAACTGTGTCAGACTCAGACTGTTTCATGGGTAAGTTCTACCAATCTTTACTGAGTAAAAATGACACTACACCATACAAAATGTTCCAGACCATAGAAATAGAAATTTAAAGCTCTTCAACTAAGTCTGTGATCCCAGCTTCACTTCACACCCAGGCCAGATAAAGACCTTTAAAACAGTCAACAAATCAATGAAAAGGAAAGAAAAAAGTATCAGTTGGTCTTACTTATGAACATAAATGCAAAGATCCTCAAGGCAAAAATACTGGTATTATTCTAGCAATAACATAAAAAAATAGTACACTTGACCAAACATGGCTGACTCAGGAAGCTCAAACTGGTTCAACATTAGGGATCTATCTTGTAATTGACTGACTTAAATGATTAAACAAACAAAAATACTATAATTTCAAAAGATGATAGATTTTAACACCCGTTCTTCTAAAAACGACTAGCAAGCCAGGCGTAACAGGGAATGTCCTTGTCAGAGTGAGTTGGGAGCTACAGCAGATACTGTTTCAACGGCAGAGCTCTGGAAGCTTTCCTAGTCCAGCCAGAGACCCGACAAGGAAGCTGGCCCTTCTCTTCACATTGTTCTGAAGGTTCTCGCCAGACAACAAAAGGTAAGACGTGTAAAACTGACACGGATGAGACGAAATCCCCCCTAAGTGGCAGACTTAATACATGAGTTCAGCATGAGATTACAGAAAAAGGCTCACCACACCCATAGCTTTCCTCACCTCCAGCCATTATCAACTAGAAAAGATAACGAAAAAAAGATGCTGCTTTCAAAAGGATCCAGATAATAGTTCCTGAAATACTGAAGAAAAGTACATCTTTCTTTTGAAAGTTTTCTTGGCAGGTCTTTCTCGAGTGCCAGACTAATGTACTGAAATACGTATTTGTGTGTGTGTGTGAGCATGTGTGTGCATGCGTGTGTGCGTGTTGGTGCGTGTGCCCATGCACGCGTACATGCGTGTTTCTCCTCTACGCCTTCGTCCACCAGCCCCAGAGATGGGCCTTAGCTGCACGAGCTGCAGGGAGGCAGAGCTGTGTGCAGCACACACGCCCCTCCCCCACCCTCCCACGGCTCTGCTAGATGGGCATCAGCGATGGGCACCACAGAGCAGACGGACAGAACAGGACGCAGCTCATCCTTCCCAGACCAGAGCTCAGAGCTAACAGGACCAGGACACCAGACGGCAACGCCTGGAGGGGTGGGGAGGATGGCTCCGGGCACACCTCTGCAGGTTGGGCCCCCACTTACTGGGCTCCCAGCCTCAATCAAAGGTTGGCACGTTCGGGAACGAGCATAGTTGGGGCGCCTTTGATGGCCGTAAGGGTCAGCGGCCTTCCTCTGCTCCCCGTCAGACGCTGCCGTGCGTCTCGTCAGCCAGCCCTCCGTTCAGGTCCCTAGGCTGAGGGCAGCAGGACGCCTGTGGGCAGCTGGGCTGCCAAAGCAGCAGGCCTGCAGCGACACGGAAACGGACTAACGCTCCAGGTGCTTTGGCTCTGCCATCTCCTCCTGTCCCAGGTCGCCGGGTCGCCTGTCGCTGATGCTGTCTGTGGGCTCGGGCTCCTCATCTGAAAGCTGCAGGTCGGCCTCCTGGGCGCCCAGCGAGCGCGGAAAGGCCATGGCAGCCGGAGCTGAGCAGCGTCTGCCACTTCATGAGCACTCATGTTAAGTACTGTTGTTTCACCAACAACATTAAATCAAACTATGCACTGGAAAGCTATTAGAAATCTAAAGATAAACACAGGGAAACACAGTACTGGTGGTAGATTATAGCTGCGTTTTTCTGATTTGCTACCATGTTTTAGTCTTTGCTCACTGCATATATCAACGTCAGAGAAGTGTGTTGATAGAGTTGATTTAATAGTAATACATCAAACTCTGCAGAGATAATGTTTGTGTTTTTCCTAGTGCCCAGGAATATTTACAATAATAATTATATGTTAGACCTCTAAAATATCTGAATAAATTCTTAAACAACTTGTAATGGCTATATTCTGATTGCAAGGCAAACAACTATATATAAGTAATATAATTTCAAATGAGAAACTACTTGAAATGTAATGAACACATTTCTATGTAACAGTAAAAGACAAACCACAACCACAACTACAGGTCACTGGGAAAATAAGAGATAACAACATGGGGAAACTTATGGGCTGCAGCCAAAGCTGTACTTATTATTACAGTAATAATCTTCGATGTTTTTCTTATTAAGCAAGACAAAAATAAAAACAAATACTCTGACCATTAAACTCAGCAGGTCAGCAAGAAAGCAGAGAGCATAAGGAATGGAGGAGGAAGGAATTAACAGGAATAACAGGCAGAAACACACCGTCAGCAGAGCTGCTAAGTAAGTGAGATCAGGCTCTCTGAAATGACAAATAAAATACTCAAAACCAAGAAATCTAATCAAGGAAAAATGAGACCAAAATAGGATTGAGAATAAAGACATAATCACAAATGTGAAGGGGATTTACAGGCTTTCAGAGATTTGCATGAACAGCTCTGCTAAATGTGGAAACTGCATCAAGTTCATAATGTTCAGGGGAAACACATTCAAACTGCTGAAAAATCTAGAAAATGCAAATAAACTACAGACTCTTTAAAAATAAAATGGACAGTGTTGTCGAAGACCCAATTCTGTGAAGACGCTGGGACCAGAGGGCTTTACAGGCAGGGCTTGTCATCCTTTAAGGGACCGGTAATTTCACTGTAATTTAGCTGTTCTAGAGAATGAAAACAAAAGTCTCCCTCTCTGTTTCTCTTTCTCTCTCTCTCTCTCTCACACACACACAGAGAGAGAGACAGAGAGAGAAATGAAGATAACACATTCCAGGAAAGAGGAAATAAGATTTTTAAAATACAGTTTTGCTTATGATGTGATTGTCAACCTGGAAAACCCAACAGAATCAACTAAAAACCTACTGAAATTCATGAGAGCTGAGTAAACTGGCATATTACGTAATCAAATATAAAACTAATCACTATTTCATCACAAATAACTAGTTGATAAATGTACTAGGAAACGATCCCCATTTATTGTAACATCCCCAACATAAGATACCCAGAAAAGACTTGAACAAGAAATGTGCAGGTCTGTAGGATGGGGAAACCCTTAAGCTGACCAAGGGCCATCACAGCTGACCTGCAGCGGTAAACACCGGTGGAGCCCTAATCTCTAGGGACGGGACGCCGACACCAGGGCATTGTGGGGTCACGTGGGGATCAAGCATTGGAAATACACCTTTTCCAAGTCTCTGAGAGGTGTTTTGCAAAAACACCAACGAGCAATTCGTCCCCTCACAAGCCCCAGAATGAAGATGGCAGCGGAGTGAACGCGGCCTCGGTGACAGCTCGGTCAAGTCCTACTTACAGCCAGAGGAGGCCCGAAACGCCTGCCATGGGGGGCTGCAGCCCCACCCCCTCTGCTGTGCTCCCTGCCCCCCACAGGCAGACACACCTGGAAGCCACCAATGCACAGTGCTACCCTGGCCCACACCTGGCGGGCAGAAAGGTGAACTCCAGGAATTTCCCTAGTTCTCGTCTAGGAATTTTATATACGAGCTCAAGGTCACAGCCAGTGTCTGGAGGGTGTGCGGGCCTTCTCAGTCTCCCCAGCTCTGGCGTTAACGTGCACCCACATGGGCTGTCAGACAGATGAGTGAGGAGAGACGACACAGAGAGGCCTGAATGGATGGTGGCCAGTATGTCCGTCGGGTGGCGGGCGGTCCGCTTCCTCTGAGGAGCTACCGTCGCACTTTTGGGCCACCACTTCCTTGTCTGCTTAGTGCCCTATTACCTGGGCCTTCAGACGACCCGTCGGTTAGTTCCGCCCTGGGGAGTCTTTGCCTTTGGAACTTCAGGACGGTCCCCACCGACCTTGGCCCACTCACAGATCAGCATTCCTGGAACCCATATGGCCCTTCCCAGCATCTGGGGCCACTTCTCCCCTTTGTGACTTTGCCGTAAACAGCCGGGCCCTACGAACGCCACAGCTGAGGTCAATGGGCATAACTTAGCCGGCACCCCCGGAGCCCCCACCACATGCCAGCCTCTGAATGCTGTGCTGCTGGGGGCAAGGGCGATGCAAATGCTGCCCTCCCACAGCGTCTGCTTGGCCAGGAGACACCTCAGCTCTCCCCTGGCACAGCGTGTGCTACACATGGAAAGGACACAGACGGGTGCTGGCTGCTGGCTCTGGGAGGGGGAGCAGGGCAGCCTTGGGCGAGGGACAAGCACTTGTCAGGTGGGAGAGCAAGGGAGGAAAAGCCTGAGCCAGGGGGACCACCGTGGGCTGAAGGGTGGGGGAAGGTGCAGGCCGGCGCTGCAGGGCGTGAGAACCGCCCGTCCTCTCAGAACTGGGTAGGACGTGGAGACAGTGCGTGCTCATTTGCCATCCTGCAAAAATCTCAGCTGGCGTGTCTGCTAATTGGTTGTGTGACCCTGAAGCTCTCTAGCACATTGAGGGTATGGAAAGGGTTAAGAAGGGAGCTGGGAAGAGAATCTGTAAGGCGGATTTCTCCGGAAAAGGTGATGCTGACTTCAACACCCCCCACAGGCACCTGGAGCCAGGAGAGACCCCTTCCACGATTGGGGAGCTTGGCGTCGGCCTCCCCTGGGAACCAGAGGGCACACCCTGGGCTGGCTGACTCGATAGCAGTGCTGGGACAGCCCTGCTCCCCGAGTCTGCAGGAGGGACTCCAGGGGCCACGCCTGACATCACAGAGCCACAGTACTGAGCGTGCGGGTACTGATGAAAAGGCAGGGAGAATGCCCGTCTGCAGGCCGTAGTCACACGGCCCTGGAGACAACGAGACACCGGGGCTGAGGCAGAGGCTGGCCAGCCAGGGGGAGGTGCCACCTGCCCCAGGCCAGTGCTAGTGAGAGGAACCCACAGAGCAGCCCAAGGGCCGTGTCAGGCTGGACGCTGCCAGCCAAGTGCGAGCCCCCCTCCGCCCTCAACGTCCTGTCCCAAACACCAGCCGCCCGGGACCAAGAGGCAGGGCCTGAAAGGACAGGGTGCGAGCTGAGGGCAGGGAGAGGGCAGGTGACAGGCGGACTGCTGAAGGGGACAGGTCAGAGTTGTGCACAAACTTGGAAGCTGGATGCGACATGGGACTGGCTTCTTGAATTCCTGAATTGAGACTGTTTGGTGAGTGAAGGCTATTGTGAGATTTATTCTCTTTCACTTTATCTGCCAGAGTAACTGCCTGCATTTGCATGCAGGGACAGGGCTGGCTAAAAAGGATGAGGGACCTGAGGAAAAGAGCCGGCCACCTCTTCTCCTTGTCCCCTGCACGGTGTGGCACTGAGGCCCTGTGACGTGAGCGGGGCTCAGCTGCCAGGGAGGGCTGTGCACATTTTTCAGGGGTATCTAAACTCAGTGTTTGCAAAACGTTTCACCCTATTTGTGGAAAACAGGATAAATAAACTTCCAAGTCTCCTGCACGTGAGTAAGAGTGGAAACAGAGAAGCCATTTTTTAATGTTGCCCCACAGCTTCCTAAATTCTAATGACTCATCTACAAGTGGTTACTTAGCCAGCTCCGCTGGAAAGTCGGCATTTGCAGCCTCACCATGTTAAAGCCGTGTGAGAAATGAACCTCTGATTGCGCTTGTGGTGAGAGCAGCACAAGTGGGATTGCTGAAGGGATGCAACACTTAAGGCTTTTGATCCATAACGCCAGTTTCCCCCAAAACCTTGTACCCATTTCTAACCCCTGTGCGTAGAGGAGGGATAATTCACCTTACTTCCACACTGCCATGCAATGGATGTGAAATATTTTTAAATCTTTTCTAATACGATAAAAGATAAATGGTATAGCAGGTCTTAATTTATATTCCTTTGAAATACAGTGAGAATAAATAATTTTCTCAGCTGACCAAATGTATTTCTTCTTTTATGACTTTCATGTGATACTTGTTGTTTTTACATTTTGGGTTCTTCATCTTTTTCCTATCAATTCATATGTGTACGCTGCATAATAAAAACATTAATTCCTTGTCTTACTTGGTGCAGATTTCATCCACAATTGTTTACCTTTCAGTAGTAATTTTTGATATTTGCATGTTTTAAATATTACGTAGTTAAATCTATACATCTTTTTCCTGCATTATTTAATCTACCAAGGCTTTATAATAACAGTGGGAAAATGCCTGTGTTATAATGTTAGGCAAAAAGACAAGGTACAAAGTATATTTACAGTACGGTTAGAACTACGTATATAATACACACACATACAAGGGTTTCTTTTGTTCCTTATTTTGGTTCTTAAATCTTTTTTCAAGTGGTCTATCCTCTCCACATAAACATTTGATCGCAGTGTTAAAGTGCATTAGACAGATAAAGGTATAGAGAGAGTCCAGAAGGCGCCGAGAGCAGAAAGAAGCTCCACCGCTCTGCCCACGCTGGGGCTCCTTCCCTTCCCACTTCCGCGCTTTCCACCCTCCATCACTGCTCTGTGTTCTGAGCTCTGAGAACCCCGCCTGATGGTGCCATCTTTAACCACACCCCTAATCGCCTCGTTAAGCTTAGGGGACACTTGGCTCTGCCCCCAAGGGCTGGAGGCCGGAACTTCTGGGCGAGCCCTGGCCGTGGCCTCAGCTCAGGTGGTTGCAGGGTTAAGGGGCTGGGGCAGAGCTGCGCTTTGCTTGCTGGGCAGGGCAGGCCTTGCTGACTGCTGTGGGAGTGGCTCTGACCCCTGGGCATTTGGGGCTATTTTCACAGGGGTGCACTTGGTCGCAGGGACTCAGGAGACCAGACTTAAAGTTTGTGATCCTCCTTCTGCAATGCTCAGCCCACAGGGAAAGAAATGAAGAGGAAGTCAGGGTAGCCCCACAGCTACCGTTTTGGGAACCAGAAGTGGGAGCTACCTCTGCTCCCAGTGCTCTGGGGTGAGTGAGTGGGTCTCAGACCAGCACGGTTTCCAGATGAGAATTCGCGGAGCTCCTGGGAGGGGGTGGGAACCACCCAGGGGAAGCCCTGGGATGTCTATGGGGAACGGGCAGCTTCCTCAGAAGACGGCATGAATGGTAGTCCTCGTGCCAGCGCCTGGGTTCCAGCTGCCCCCTGACATGCTGCTCCCCCACTGCGCTGCAGGGCGCTTGGCGAGAGCGGGGGGCACAGCTTGGGCAATGAGACCTTTCAAGTGGGTAGACAGGGCTCATGCCTGGTCTGTGGTGCTGGCTGTCACTCCTGGCACTGCCCTGGGTGTCTGTGTCCCACCAGGGGACCCTTGCCTACCACTGTAAAACACCTAGTAGCTTAGTTCAAAACAGCTGATATTGGAGTTGTTTTGATTTTCCTGTTTGGACCTTAGGGTCTGAGGGTTGATTTAATCACATGATTCGCTTCAGGCACTTTGCATGGTTGCTGGGGGCTAGGCCCCCTCTTGCTTTATTTTACCTTCTTCCCAACATTTTTAACAGCGCAGCTGACAAACACTTACAGGGGACACCCGTGCACCCACTGCCTGATTCCACCTGCGCATTTCGCTGTAGCCCCTTTATCAAGAATGTGCCCTGGACCCAAACCCCATCTACCCGTCAATCCACTTTTTGGACACATTTCAAAGTAAATCGCAGACGACATCAGTGCACTTCCTGTAAATACAGAGAGTGCCAAAAAAATGTACAGACAATTTAAGGAAGAAAAAAACTGTATTAAAATTGTAATACAGTGAATGACGCTACCTTCATTTGATTAACACCATCTTTTGAGCGAACGTCATACTACACATTGCTATATAACTCAACTTCGAAAAGTAATACATAGATCACATCTCTTAAAATGTGTATACATTTTTTTGGCACCCCCAATAGTTACCTAATATTTGTTTTCAGTTCTGTTCCACTTTGGTTGTAAAATGTACATACAACAAAATGTAGAGGTCTCAAATGTGCAACGGTGGAGTGGTGACAAACACACACACACCAGTATAACCCTACCCTCCACCAAGACACCAGCAGGACGGGCACCCAGGAAGTCCCTGGGCCCCTTTCCACACCAGCCCATGCCACCCCTCAGAGGCAGCCTCCGCTCGGACTTTTCCCCCACAGAGCCGGGCCCTCCTGCACCGGGCAGTGACGCGACCACTCGGCACGCCTGGGCCTGCTTTCGCTCAGCACCACCGACGTCAGCGGTAGCTACGCCTGTTACTGCGGAGACGATTCCGTCGCAGGAACACACCAGCATTTGTTCATTCATTCTTTAGGCCATCGCAGCTTTTCCAACAAAGCTGATTTGCACAAGTCTTGGTGCGAACATACGTTTTCATGTCTCCTTAATAAATACCCAGGAGGGGAGCTGTGGGGCCAGAGGCTGGGTGTGTGTCTAGTTTTATTTAGAAAGTGCCAGATGAGCACTCCTCACCAAGACCTGCCCAAACTGAAGACTGCGGAGCAAAATAGTGATTGCTGGTCTGAGCCACCAGGTCCGCAGAGGTTCGTCACGCGGAAAGATCGGCGGCACACAGGCTCCGCGCACGGCCAGGGTCACGGCTTCCAGACCCTCCCCACCGTCAAGCTCAGCGCCCAGGCTCTCGCCTCTCCTCCTGCCCCTGCCTGGCGTTGCCAAACAGTTGCCAAGTAAAGCCCATTAATCTCATTTGCAGTCCCCCGATTACTACTGAGTTTGAACATTTCTTTATGAGTCGACCAGCTTTTCGTGCTTCCCCTCTGTGAACTGTCTATTCACATGCTTGCCCCATTTTTCTGCTACACTGCTATCTTTTTTCCTTTAGTCTTGTCAATGTCAGACACCGCACATATCTTCTCGCGTTCAGTCATATGCCTGTTAGTTCTGACAGTTGTGCTCTGGGTCCAGCAGACAGACGACAGGAGGAAGCCCCCCTGTGCCTTAATTGCCCTAAGCACTTTCCAGCAGTTTTCAATAACATTTCTCACATTTTTGTACAATGTTTTCCTGTTTGAAAAACATGGGTGTATGTATGTTTATTTAATCATTGAAACGACCCTAAAAACAGCTATTATCAAACCCCTTGCCCATTTGGTAGCTTGCTAATTGAAAGCCTAGCTATTTGAAGAGACCTGTCCAAGGTCACACAGCTCTTACATGTCATCGGAACAGACATTAGCTCCGTTCTCCAGGGCGCACTGGAATAGGCTGGGGGCAGAGAAAGAACTTCATCGAGCCACGTGACGCCCCAGCACCCTAGGAGAGGGGTGGCTGCGGGGGGTCCAAGTGACAGGGCCTGAGGGCCAGCAGGTCGGGGGCAACTCCATGCGGTAAGTGATTTCTCCTAGTTAGGCCTCAATTTCCTCATCCATAATATGAATTCAAAAATAATGATGACCTTTCAAATGAATCACAAAGGTTCAATGGAGTCATGAATGTAAACAGGGAAGTATTTTTATCCTAAAAATCGAAGGAGTCGATTCACCTGGGGAAAGGTCTTGGGTATGTCAGGATTTCAAGCTCGGCTCAGTCCTGCAAGGCTGTGTGACAATGGGAAAGCCCCTTCACCTCTCTGGGCCTCAGGTTAGGGCTCTTTCCAGCTTAGGGGTCATGCAGAACCTAGAGTGAGCCAGGGGCCGCTCCTAGGACAGGGTGGGGGTGTGCATGTGCACACGGATGTGCGTGCACACGGATGTGAGTACATACGCACTTTCAGCACACATAAGTGTGCAGGTGTGCATATGTATGTGCACCTATGTTTTGGAGTCCTGTGTGTGTGCGTTTGCTTGTGTGTGTACATGCACGCTCGCATCTGTATGTGTCGCACCACACTGCGTGTGAGCTCATAGATGGCTGCCCTCCCTGAGCTCCCGGTCCAGCTCCAGACCCCTCCCTCCCTCCCTGTCCTGAGAGTCGGAGGGGGTGGGGAGGGCAATCGGTAGGGCCCTTGCAGTAGACAAGGTCAGGGCAGAGTGGCAAGGTGGCCGTGTCCTTGCACCCTTGTGACTTGAAGCCCTCATGTCCATGTGAAGGGTCCCCGGATGGTGGGAGCACCCCAGTCCGGAGCAGAAGTGCCACCTGGAGGACTGCCCTGCCAGCCTCTTGTCACCCTCTGGTGAGCTCTGCCCCTGTAACAGCCCGCCAATTGCCTCCTGCATGGCCAGCTGCAGAGCCCACCCGCGGGGGTGATGGGCTATGTGCGTGTGCGTGCGGGTGCACGTGCATGCGTGTGCGTGTGTGTGCATGTGTGCTTTTGCGTGCACGTGTGTGTGCGTTGTGTGTGCGTGCATATGCGTGCATGTGTGTGCATTGTGTGTGTGTGTTGTGTGCGTGTGCGTGTGTGTTGTGTGCATGTGTGTTGTGTGTGTGTGCGTGAGTGCGCGTGCGTGTGCATTGTGTGTGTGTGTGTGCGTGTGCCGCTTGGCAGGTGGGGTTGGACACGACTGTCTTTGCTGCCCAGGAAAGGGTAAGATGAGGGGCTGAGCTGCCACGGGACAGCTGGGTCCAGCCCCTGATGGACATGTCGCCCTCAACCCCTTCTCCTGCAGCCCCCAGGGCGCTGCCATGGGCCTGTTCCTGCTGCAACACAACGTCCAGGGCCACCTGAGCCTGGCAGTTTGTCACCACTAAAAGCCTCATATCCAGACTACCCCTGCACTATTAATCTCGGAAAAGCGCATTGTCAAACCTAATGAAAAAGGGAAAGCCACCAAGGAGAAGGTGTCCACACCTCAGGCTGACAGTTGTCAGGCTGGCCAGCGGCAACAGCGTTCTGCTGGGGACAGAGCTGGGTGAGCAGACGCAGTGGGAAGTGCCTGGGGACTCAGGGCCTGGGCAGGGGTGAGCCAGTGCCAGCTGACAGCAGGTGGCCCCATTGTGTGGCAGGAAGAGGAGTGAGGACAGGAGCTGGGGCCTGGAGGGGACACGTCCAGGGACACAGAGCTGCAGGACGCTCCCAAGAAGCGCCTCCCGACCAGGGTCTCTCACTGCCGCTGAGTTCCTGACCCTGCCCTTCCCTCCCAGGTGACAAACAGGCAGGCCTCAGGCCTAACCGCTTCCAGAGCTTTCACTTGCTCTATAGAATGTTTACATTTTTTTTGAATTAGTTATAAAATTTGAAATTAGGATATTCTACATAAAAAAACAGATGTGCAATTCTCTTGAAAAAATTAAAAGCCTGGTCATTTGGGGCAGATTCCCACACGGTGACCACCAGCCGCAGCTGCAGGGTCCTGCCTTGGGGAGGGGCTTGCAAGCCCCCACCACTGTATCCCTGCTCTTGTGTCAATGCCTCATGAGCAAGCTGGGCTTCTGTTACAGGAAACTCTAATGGAGCACCTCGCAGCCTTCCTCTCACAGCTCTTTCCCTGTCCCCTTCTCATCCTGGGGCCAGTTCTCTCTTCCTCAGCCTCGTCCATGCACAGGCCTCCTCCCTCTTAGGGCTCCAAGGAGACCAAGGGGTACAAGTCAGTCTCCCACCCACCACCCCCTTGTAAACTGCCCAGGCAGGAGACTGGGGGCCTGGATCACGCCCCACAGTCAGTTGGCTGATCCCGGGTATCCCCTACCCCTGTGTGCCCAGAGGTAGCCACAAGGGGAAAGGGAGTGTGTTGTGCCATCAAAAAACAGGCCCAAGGCTGTAAGAGAGCGAGCAAGCCCAGAAAAGTGCAGAGGAAGCTGGGGTCAATCGGGAAGGCTTCCTGGAGGAGGAAGAGCTTGAACCGGCAGGCAGGTGGGACAGTGCTAACCGCCTGGGTGCCGTGCACTGGTTCTTTCAGTTGCTAGCAATGCGACATTGGCATGTCGTGTAGACTCTCTAGACCTTAGCTTCCTCACTAAAAATGAGAATGATGGTGGCGTCTGCACTCTTCCCAACCAGCAGCCAGCCCCACAGGCTACAACCCTCACTCAGTCTGTTTGTCCTCCCTTTACGGACTTGCTGTTCCCAGGACCCCTTGGGCTGGTCCTCTCTGCTCTGGGTGCCAGCAGTGTTCAGCCTTTAGGACTCAATACGAGCCACATGGGAGATGACCAAGAAACACTTTTTGTTTGGGAAGAAGGGGGGTGAAGGAGGGAGGGAGGGAGGAGGAAATAAAAGACTTCTTTAGAGTAACAGAGAGAGAGTCCGGTGGAGGGTGAAGCTCAGATACGTATCCAGAACACAAAGAGGAAAAGCAAGTCATCGAGTGCAGGCCAGTGGGCTGCCCACTCAAGCCCTGGAGTGGCAGACTGTTCCCTGGGGCAGTCACTGCAAAGCCCTGGAGACGCACCCTTTTGTGCCATTTTCTGCAAGCAGAGGAGCGCACCTCTCTGACCAGCCCCGGGATACGACCCCTACGGCCCGGGTCCCAAATTCTCTCTCTGCTCCTCTTCTGTGTTGCCTTCCAGACAGCGCCACTGCGGTGGGGTGTGACCATTTGTCATTTCAGAGACTGCATGTCACTTAAAGCCTAAAATATTTACTATCTGATCTTTTGCAGAGAAAGCTTGAGAACTCTTGCTCAAGAAGATGGAGGGATAAATCGGAGTGTAAAGAATTTAGGATTCATGAAGGTCCACGATGGAATGTGATGCTGATTCAGCCCGCACCACCCTATCTTGCATTTTTCCTAAAGGTAAAAAAATACAGTTTTGGAAATTTTTATTTTTTTAATTTATTTTAAATTTATTTTTCAGTTACAGTTGACATACAATATTGTATTAGTGTCAGGTGTACAGCATAGTGGTTAGACATTTATATAACTTATGAAGTGACCCCCCCCAGTGACTCTAGTACCCACCTGGCACCATTCATACTTACTACCATGTCATTGACTATATTCCTTATGCTGAACTTTCCATCCCCATGGCTATTTTGTGATTACCAATTTGTACTTCTTAATCCCTTCACTTTTTTCACCCACACCCTCAAACCCCCTTCACCCCTGGAGACCATCAGGTTTTTTTCTGTATTGATGAAGAATTTTTTCTTCTGTTAAGTTTATTAAGACAAATAAAAGTATTTGCAATTTTGCCACCCAAAGGCTTCCACTACCAAATATTTGACATATTTCCATCCTGTCTTCATTTTATGCATTTTTAATAAAATTGAGATCACAAAATTTTATATCTTGCTTTTCATGTTATATAACATCCATCTTTCTTTTTAATTGAAGCATCTTCTTAAACAGGAAGAGCAATGCCTGCATAAGGAGTCGTTTTATGGGTGTGTCATTGTTTATATGGAGAACTTCTCTGTGATCATGGCAGGTGGTTTCCTTAGGACACACTCCTGGAAAAAGCTTTGTCAGGTCCATGAAATGACTGTCTTCTAACCCCAAAGAGGGTCCTGTGACCTCATTTCTCAACTTACTGAAGAGGAAAAGTCAAGAGTGGTCAAGAGACTGGGTCCCGCTGACGTCTCACCCTGGAAACCCCCAGCCAGATCCCACCCAGCCCCAGGGCTGGGGGTGGGGGCGGTCCCTGCTTCCTGTCCATCATGGTGGGCTCTGCCCTCGGAGCTGGACAGAAAATGCTGGTGTGACTGTTGCTCAGGCCTCTCCCCGCCACAAGAAACTGAAAAGACTGGCCAGAAACAAACGACACCTATGTCTTCAAACGCACGCTGGGAGGTCAGAGGCCCGGAAACGCAGGGTCTCCCATGCTGACTTGGGCGCCCCACCTTACAGGAGGTGGGTGTCTGCGTGTCCCTCCGCCCCCGGAGTCCCGTGCACCTTCTGAAGCCTAAGGGTGAACCTAAGGGTCATACCAGGAGGTCACTTGTAGCATCAGGCACCTATTGCGGTCCCACGCCTCAGGCAAAGTCGCCACGTTAGGGCACCGGTCCTTGCTCAGAAACCAGGGCTACACAAACACTGTAACCACCGTGTGCCCGGCACCCTGGCTGCCCGCGTGCGAGCACAGGCTGCACGCGCATTCGTCAAATAGAGTTTTTTCTGTTCGCCTTCTTCTCCGGGTACTTTTAAGTTCAGGGACAGAGAACATGTCTTCATTAGAAACATTAACATTCACAGGCTGTAGTAAATTTTGACAGTGAAAAGGTCTCTGTAACCTTTAGTTGTGCAGAAATTTACTTCCCAAGAAAATTACATCTGGCACTGTCTTAATTAATGCTAGCTTTCTTTTCTGAAAATTGTGGGCTTGTCAGTAAAAAAGGCAGAAAAACCTGAATTTAAAAGGCTGGACACAAAAGACGACGAGAAATAAAGCTGTGCGAGATTTCATAATATTGCTCTGTTTTGTTCTGTAGGAAGGAGATGAAAAGATCTCATTTGATTTTGCCAAATGCAGCAACATACATGCAACGTAGAATTGATTTGCATTTTCCCTCTTTTGTCTCTGAGTTTTACCATGTAAGGCGTGCTTGGGAAGGTATTCCATTTTAGAAGCAATAGGTCAAATAAAACCTATACCTACGAGGAAAATAATGTATGACTTCATTTCCTAGCCTTTCTCTAACGGCTCGTGCTCACCACAGCAAGCAGGGAGGGCGGTGGCAGTCTCCTCACGTGACTCCCGATTACCTGATATTGTCCTGTCCTGGTGTGACATGGGTTCCACATGCTGACGAGAGAGCCAGTGTCCTGTTCGAATAGCTCTCCTTTCTGTGGCTCTGACTGCAGTTAGTCAGCAAGATGCTTGCGTTTTTCTTGGGGTTCAGCAGTTGGTCCCTTTAGGTTCGTGTCCCCTGCCATGGTTTTGTGTTCGGGTGGCCCAGCACAGCTGCCTAAGGTCAGGGAAGCAGCCGTACCCTTGCAGTCCCGGGCAGGCCTTTCCAACACGGCGCACTCTGTATCCCGGTCACACGAAACACTTAGCAACGTCTCAGCTTTGCTGCGCGGCGGGCAGTGAAGACCTGGGTCGGTGCAGTCAAGACGCTGCCGCAGCCCAGGCCACTCCGGACCCCGGGGAGGCCCCCGTCACACAGCAGAGCGGGCGCTCCGCCCCGCAGCACAGCACACTCTGGCCAGGATTCCCGCTGGCACAGTGTGGCACCTACGAGACGAGCGGTCCACTGTGGAACCTGAGGTGGCCTGAGTGGCCCCGGCACTGCTGGATCCCCACAAGTTGCCCATGAGGACAGGGTCCCTCCCTGGGAGCTCTCTGTCTCTGGTCCCAGCACACCCCGAATGTCACTGTGACACTGGCTAATGTCCCTTTTAACCGAGAGCAGGCCTCAGGCGTCATCGAGGCTTCAACTGGAACTGGAATTTAATTACATGGTTTTGTTTCCATTATACAGATTTTTATGGTTATTTCATATTTATGGTAAATGCTATTAGTTTTCTATTCATGGCAGAGATATAGAGCTTCCTTTAAAAATTAAATCTAAGTTAAAAAAGGAATGCACGTAAATTAAATAAAAATATTAAGTAGAGTAGCAGTGGTTCCGGGTGTGGCTCAAAATGGCGGTGGGCGGCGCCCAGGGTCCCCGCTGGCGGCAGCGGCTCCAGGAGAAGGGACCGGAGGAGGAGACGCTGTGAAGCCCCGTGGCCCCAGCACCTCACTCCGCTGCCCAGGACCTTGCTCTGCGGAACTGACTGGAGTTTATCACATGGTTAGTCGGCCCCTCTCCCTCCCTCGGGAATTCTGGGTCCCCGGGGACAGGCTGCCCTGCTCTCCCGGCCAGCCTGCGAGGAGGCAGCATTTTCAGACCCAAGGAGGACGGGAACCACGTGCGGCCACCAGCACCCCACGGTGCTGCTCCAGCGGCGCCGGCACTGAGAGCACGCAATTCAGTCTGTTAAACACATGAGAGTAACACCGCGGCTTAGTGTTCTCACGTGTTTCACACTTAGCCTCACACACTGGACAAGTGCGCAGGTCGGGTCAGAAGCGGCTGCAAAGCACAGAGAAAGGAAGGAAGGTGCTCAGGAGTGCTGGGTGCCAGCAAGTCCCCGAAAGACAGCCACGTGGCCGGGGCTGCCCGTGTGCAAGGGAGGTGGGCTCAGGGGCCCACGGCGGGCCAGGGGGGTCCATGTGCAGCCACACAGTCACGGGACCGTGGGGAACACTGGAGATGGTTAGGAACTGTAGGGTGCATGGGGAAAGCGGGGGCCTGTCAGGGCTAAGGGCCACGGAGGTCATGGGAGCATGTCTGTGGACAAGGAAAGGCCGGGCGGGGCTCTGGGCAGACCATGCCCACTCTGTGTGCCCCTGGCCAGCCGAGGACGTCCAGAGGTGTCTATGCCTCCAGGACCTCCGGCTGCCAGCTTACCTTCTATCTCTTCAGGCCCTACCCGCTTGGCTTGTAATTGCTTAGGAAATTAAACACTGTCAATGTGAAAAATTGGAGAGAAAGCCAGAAGAGAGAAAATGGGAAGCTCTGAGATGAGCCAATTCCTAATGTGAGACTTGGCCCGAGTGTCCTGGAAGTGAGGGTAAAAGGGGAGCGGGAGACCAGCGCCTCCCAAACGTTGGAGTGCGTGCCGGTCGCCTGGGGTTCTTGTGGAAATGCAGACGGTGGCTCAGGAGGGCTGGGGAGGGCCAGGGTTTCTGCACTAGAGTCTTTGAGACAAAGGGCATGAGACAGCTCGGTGCTCGCCGCCTGCAAAGGGGGCCCCCAAAGATGCAGCAGACATAAGCTTTGTCCTAGAAACAGGGAGCTGGACTCCACGCCGTCAGGCCATCCACAGTGGGAACCAAAGCACTGATTTTCACACAAGGTTGGGCTGGGCAGGGGCAGGTCCTCATGGAAAGATGCTGCGAGGCCCCCACCCAGGCCTCAGTTTCCCTATGCGGAGTCTACACCAGCCACTCCTAGAGCTATTCCAGGATCCTGGTTTCTAGCCCATGACAGAGAGCACCTTTAGCAGCTGGCTTCGTGTGTTTAGGTGTCAGGCTTAGTGGGAATCAAGAGAACTCTTCTCCCACTTTCCTCACTTCCTGTCATGTTGCCTGAAATGCCACCATTAGTGTGGCATTCCTTTGGGGACAAAGGTGGTCCCTTACACAGAGAGATACAGCAGGCCTGAGCTTTGGTCATCAGACTGTCCTCGCTCTCAGTAGGGTCGGGCCGGCCGAGTGAGGCTGCCGGGGACAGAGAGCAGGCCTCAGGGGCACCTCTGCCCTGTCCCCACACTGACTCGGTGACGATCACAGCCTCCATCCCACCGGCTCCTGCAGGGCGAGCAGAAGCTGTGTGACACTGCATTCAGACTCCAAGGGCTGGGAACCTCGGTGGACGGTCAGAGCTCCGGTTCCCGGGGAGCCCAGACCTGCGGTGACACTGATCCTAACAACCTCTAGTGTCTCTGCGGCAAAACGGAGTGCTGTCCTGGGGCGCCCAGCCCCTCGGGACCTTCAGAACTTTGCTCTGACCAGCTACCAGGTACAGACAGAGGCTTGGGGGTCATGACAGCCACGTGGACGCCTGGGCTATGGCTCGTGCCTTGACGAGGGAGCCCCTGCCTCCTCCAGGGCGCAAAGCTCCTGGACCCGGGTCAGGGGAGCACCCAGCAGAGGGCCCTGGGGGTGTTCCTGGCAGCTGGAATCCAGGGCCTGGAAAGGCCCCTTAGGTGGCATGGACTGAAGGCCTTTCACTTGACACCCACGGAATGCCCGGTGCTGGCAGGCGAATCTGAAGGGCACTGTGGGCCCACGACTCAGACATGTACGCATTTCCATGTTCACAACATTTGCAAAAGGGCTTGTGATGCTGAAACAGAGAAACTGAAACCCTTCAACTTGCAGACGCGTAAACTGAGGGCTGAAGTGAAGCCAGACTTGTCTGGGCTCGACCTTGCCCACGCCAACTTTACCCTCACGTTTCAGACACACATCCTCGTGTGACAAGAGGGGGATAACCAGGTTCTCTCCGTGGGACAGGGGTCTCCGCACACAGAGCAGACCTGCCATCCAGCCGCCATCGTACCCAACACCCCGAATGAGGATGGGACCGGGCATCCCCACACTCCGCCCGGCCTGGCCGGGGTGCTGTCCTCCCACGGCTCTGTCTGTCCCAGGTTCACCTGGCTCCTGTGACACCAGTCCCCATGCCCCGCACTGCACAAGTGCCCACAGGACCCACGGGGAACGACGCAGGACCATGTTCTTTGCCAAACAACTGGTAACATATGACACTCGTATTTGCCCCAAGATAATGTACAAATATGTTTTCCAGGGCTTCCTAATGATAATCATGATATCTCATTCTTCTTGCCCTTCTTATAGCCATAACGGCCTAGCATTATTATTCTTAACTGTTCTCAGCCAGTGTGACATCACTTCAGAAAATGGAACGTCAGTACGAAACCCATATGCACCCCCGACGTCGGGAGGCCTCGTCTATTTAGGCTGCAGGGGAACGAGCCATCTCACCTTGTTGTTTCTGTCCCTCAGAAAAGTGTTTGGTGCTCAGCGCCTCTGGGACGTTTGTGCATCAGGCCTGACGCTGTCAGTCACCCTGGCCTCATCTCTATGGGGGCCCTGGGGGAAGAGGACAGCCCTCAGAGAAGGGCTTCTTTCAGAGCCAGCTGTGTCTGCTCAGTGAGGACTGGCCTGGACCCTCAACAGAAGAATCCACTATGAGTACCAGGGAAGCAAACACTAAGGTTCCATGTAGACACGGGGAGAAACCTGTTTTCTTTTGTTTTGCCTTCTCATGCCCGTGTGTTTGCTCCCCCACGTCTCCGCCGTTAGGGAGACTCATCTTGAGGGAGAAATGCCGTTGCTCCTGCTGCCACTGCCGCAAGCCGGGTGCCGCGCGTGGGCTGCTCACCAGGAGACATGAGAAATGAGCGCTGATCAAAAACCGGCAAAGGGAAATGGACACACCCACCTGTGGGTACAACAGAGGCTCAAGTTTCCACAGCATTTTTCTTCTCTGTCCTCAAATTTCTTCATTTTAAACTAATAATAATTGTTCAAATTGAGCTATTTTGATGTTTTTTGGGTTTTGTTTTGTTTTGTTTTGTTTTGTTTTTTGAGAAGCAGAACTCCACAGAGGGTGTTCATCTGGTCACCAAGTGCTGAGCTGGTAGCCTGGCTACCAGGGAACCGTGGTCAGTGGCCGAAGCCGGGGTCCGACTGTTCAGGGAGCCAGGTGTGCTTGTGGCTGCGCAAAACAAAATCCTCTGACAGCCTAGGGTTTGGACCCCGGGGCACCGACAGACCCTCCGCTCAGCTACTTGGGATGAGCACACAGACGCACGTGGTTCAGTCTCTGTTTGGGTGTTTATTGGCAAGCCCTGCACTCCTGTGATTAATCACACATTGGAAATTGACTGCAACGCTGCAGAAGCAAAGTTTTCAGTTACCCTCGTATAATAAATTGAAGCTATGTCCCCAAGCAGAATTGTCTTCAAGGCACCAGTTTGGCTTGTTAAAAGTGTTGTTTATACAGTAGTTAGCAAAAATGCAAGTAATTACGTACCGGATTCATTCTAAGCAATTCTTTCCCCCCTGTTCTTTATTGGTTTTCCATCTTTATTACCCAATATTTTGGTTGATCTCAGCAGAAACCTGACTGGTAAGATGTGGCCAGGACATGAGGCCACACGGTGACGTTCGAGACGCGCACTGAACATCTGGTTTGGGGACAGAGCCAGTCGGGACTCACAGGCCGGCCAGAGGCCTTCTGCCAGCTGTGGGCTGTTTTTACAAGGACGAGGCCGGAACGGCTTATGTGCTGTATTTCATTTCATAGAATAATATTTACCTCTGGAGAAGATTTCTATCTCTGTATTTATGTATTTATTTTTGAGCGGGAGCACGGTTTTGTACACACGTGAAGGGGTGGCAGCCACATCTGTTTGGGTTGCTGCAACCAGAGGGACCTCATTTCATAAATACCGTCTGAGAGGGGAATACAGCTTAGAATGCAAATCACGTTTAGGTGGGTGATCAGGAGGGGGACGGGCAGGGGGCGTGGGGCACCCCATCCTGTCCGGAGGGAGTGCAGGGTGGGTCCGGGCGGAGGGTGGGCCGGCTGGAAGGTTCCAGCTGGACAGGAATCAACTGGATGAGAGCAGCCCCGAGGGGAAGCCCCCCTGGCAAAGCCCCACTTCCCAGAGGCTCTAGCTCCCTCTCCCCAGAGCAGACACCTCATCCATATCTATCAGGAGAGACCTAATTATAGAGCTCGGAGATTTTAATGGCACAGGGAAATTTAAATGCACTGGAAAATATGAATATTCCTAAGCCAGCAGTCAAAATACAAAATGATTGGCTTCAGAATCAATGAATTATAATTTCGGAGCATGTCCTCAGAGGTGGGGCCTCCCCTTCCCAGGAAGGGCATGGGGTCAAGGAACCCCACTTCTGTGTTTTGCTGAGCGGGGCCTCGCTCCCCCTGGTGCCCGCTGCCTCAGTGGGTGCCCTGGGCTCTAAGCAGATTGCGGGGGACACTGCAGACACTCCTGCGTCCTGGGCGAGTGGCACCCAGCTTCTTGCCTGCACGCTCAGAAAGCTGCCTGCCTGTCTGCCCCCCACTCCAGCTCTCAGAGCCTCGGGGTCCTTCTAACTGAAGCCTTCCCCGGGGTGGGGGGACTCGCACCACTGGCCCCAGCACCATGCCCTGGGCTTCTGTCCCCAAAGCCCCTATATCTTTACCTGTGGAGGGATAAGGACGTGCCCCAGCTGCTGTCCAAGCAGCCCTCAAACTGGAGAGTCATCCCATAAATCCCATTTTATTTTATGGACAAATAAATGCTGAGGTAAAATATTCCAGGACCGCAGCTTGAACACTTGCCATGGCAGCGGTGCTGTAATAACGGCTGCGACATGAATTTACGGCATTGTGCCGTGGGAAGGGGGGGGCATTAAAAGAGAAAAATGCCCTTCCCTCAGATTTCCTGGGAAGGGCCTCCCTCGTTTCCAGCCATCAGCAGTGATTAGGCCCTGACCACAGTGCGGACCACTGCACCGGGACAGGGGTGCAGACACGCCCTGAAGGCGAGCTGTTAATTGAGATGCTGTGCATCTTGTCGCTACTGAGCAGAACGCAGACGGGCAGGTGGGTGGGGAGGGCGGCGGAATGGCCGGGCCCTCCCCCGAAACCCTGCGCGTGCTGCCGGCCGCCCTGGTCACTTATCTCCATTCTGAGCACAGCTGATGGACCTGTCAAGAGGGGATAAAGTGGGCTCTCCAGCAGCAGCTGAGCTGCGACCACCAGGAGGGCGCTTCACAAGCCCGGCTTTGAGGACCGCTGAGTCCAATCCCCGTCAAGCACTGGGTGAAATCTGGAGGGTGTCACCCCGGAGGGCTCAAGGCCACAGGGGACAGCCAGACCTTGCTAGCCATGATGCTGCACACGTCCCTTCCCGGGACAGAGAAGGGCTGACCGTGGCCGGTCCACACGGAAACCCCAGCCTGGCACAGCGACGGCCATAGGCCCCGGAGCACAGTTGCCGCTCGCATGCTCCAATGGCAGCAATCTTCACCACGTCTAGCCAGCACGAGGGACAGTCCCAGCCACATGACCTCTGCGTGAACGTTTTCAGAGCCCCACGCGCATGGGCCCCAGGGCTGGGAAGCCTGCCGCAGGTACTGATTGGCAAAGGGATTGATGCTTGTTGGGTGATTTCATAAGGGCCTCAGACTGTCCCAGGCTCCTGACGTCCACGGTCACATTTGATGTCCTTATGCCTTATTTGACTCCATTTATGGCCGAGGACACGGCAGCTCAGAGACAGGATGTGCGCAGTGCCCCACGGCCTGCAGGAGCTTCCAGTCACACCTCTGGCCTGGAATCCAGCTGTTCCCTCACTTCCTGTGCTTTGGATGGCACATCGGGTCCCAGCCACGGTCCACTGATCAGAAACAGAAATATGGACAGGAGACTGAGCTCTGGGCTCAGCATTCGTTAGTCGTCCTGTGGGGCTAAGGCGCCGTCAGCTGTCTTTCTTCAAATTTGGGTCCCAAGGAACAGAGGGAACATGACTTGTGCTTCCGATCACGTGAAGGAGAAGCATTTTCTCACCCACTCGCTCCGCCTGCCCTGCCTGTCACCTCTGGACAACCAGACAGATGCTCAGGCCTGACGGGTGACAAATCCACTCACAAGACTCAGCTTGCTAAGTGCCAGTGGCCTTTTATTCCCTCACATCTTTCCAGACCCTTGAAGGGATTAGAAGTGGATTAGTCTGAAATGAGCCGGGCTCTGGCGTTATCACCTGTTTATCGGACAATGACATTATCTAGTTTGGCCCATAAGGGGCTTCTCACAGAGCGCTTTGCTCTCTTTGATCTTGGGGGTTGAGGGAACGTATCTTTAAGTCCACTGAAGCCTCAAGATGAGTGGTCAGAACATCCCGTGGCAAGAAGGGCCCTGTCTTCCCTCCTGCTCACGCCAGCAGTGGCTTTAAAACTCTGCGCTCAGACTTGGACCCCGAGACACACCCTGCCTTCCACATTAGTCCCTCTCCTCCCATTTTCCCTTCCACAGGAGCACAGGCGCTTTCAAGTTTGCAGAGCTTTGGGGCCACTTGGTAACTTGGTTGGTTGGCACAATGGTTTGTGTGTTGGGCGGTGGGGGACCCATTATGGGATGAGGACACTGGTTCTGGAAAGCCCAAGAGCTCACCAGAACCCACGTCATTTCTAAGACCAGAGCAGAGATTAAATCCAGCTCATCTGGGAAAGCCCAGGGCTTGCCCATTGGCCTGAAGCCACCTAAGACCCACCCTCTGCCTTATAGCCTGGCGTCAACACAATTCACTGCAGCAGAGGTCCCAGGAGGCCCAGCCCAAGTCCCCTTCCTAAGTCCCAAAGCTCCCCAACCATCGGCATGCTTTTACTTTTAACCATCTTCACTGGGTGCAATTCACACGCAGTGTGACCTGCTGTAACCGTGCCGGCCATCTGCTGAGTTTTGGGGAGTGCATACAGTTGTGTGAGCACCACCCCATCCGAATTGAGGGCATTTCCATCACACCCCACGTTCCTTTATGCCCCTGCATCCTATCTCCTTGCCCTTTCTGCAGCCCCTGGCAACCACTGATCTTCCTGTCACTCCAGTGTCGCCTTTTCTAGAATTTCAAGTATGACGAATCACACAGTATGTCCTCTTTTATACCTGGCTTCTTTCCCTCAGCATAAAACTTCCCTTTGAAGTTTGGCCGTGCTGCCGTGTGCCTGAGGAGTTTGTCGTTTTCCACGGCAGAGCGGCATCCCCCCGTGTGGCGTGTGCGCTTCTCTATTCCCCGTCATGGGCGTCTACGTTGTTTCCAGTTTGACGCCATTAGGGATGAAGCTGCTCTGAGCAGTTGGAACGAGTCTCTGTCTTACCCTGTGCTTCCACTGGTCCTGAGCAAATAGCTAGGAGTGGGTTTGCTGGGTCACGTGGTCAATACACAGTAACTCTATAACAAACTGCCTCTTTTCCAAACGTGGCTGCGTCACCCCCGGTGACATAAGCGTTTCGGCCCCTCCACACCATCATGAACACGGGGTGACGCCCGGCCGCAGTCTTGCTAATGGACCGCTCTGGTGTGGACACAGTGGCATCTCACTGTGTTCCACTGGGAGGTCCCTGAAGACTAGCGATGTGGGGTGTGGTCCCGAGTGCAAAATACGCGACAGCCTCACACCTCTTTTGGTGAAGGGTCTGTTCAAAGCTTTTGCCCATGTTTAAATTGGGTTGCTTGTCTTCTGAAATCTGAGTTGCACCAGCTTCTTACATATTCTGGATAACAGTCCTTTCTCAGACATGTATTTGGCAAATATTTTCTCCCAGTCTCCCTTTTCATTTTCTCAACTGTGTCTTTCCAGGAGTAAAAGTTCTTAATTTGGGGGAAGTCCAGTTTACCATTTCTTTCGTTTAAGGTTTGTGTTTTTTTGTGTCTTATCTACTAAGAAATCTCTGGCTCGCCCAAGGTCACGGAGATTTTCCTGTCAGTTCTCTTCCAGAAATGTCAGCTTTCGTGTACAGCTTGAGATCAGAGATGAAGTTTGTATTTTCCATGTGGATATGTAGTTATTTCAGCAGCTCTATTGTAAAGATTCTTTCCCCTGTTGAATAACCTTGGTACTTTCCCAGAACTCCTTCGACTGTGCCCACACGGTTCTGTGTCTGAACTTTCTCCTCATCCCTTTGGGCTGCAGGTTCCCACCGAAGCTGCAGCGTCCTGGTTGGTTACTATGGTTACTACGGCTTTATGGAAATTCTTAAAATGCAGAAGCTAAGTTCTCCAACTTTTCCTTTCAAAGGTAGTTTTGCTTTCATAGGGCTTTTGCATTTCCATACAAATTTTCAACTCACCTTGTTAACTTTTACATTAACTTTGCAGGGATTTTTATTGGAATTCTAGGTCAATATGAGGAAAAGTGAAATATTAATAATATTGAGTTTTACAATTCTTAAACGTGGCATATCCCTCAATTTACATGTGTCTTTTCTACTTTATCTCAGCAATAATTTGTAGTTTCAGCATATAAGTCTTGCACACAATTCATGTCCCTGATTAATATTGTTGATACTACTATTATAAGTATTTTTAAAAATTTACTTTATTACTGTGTGTTTTATATTTCTGTATATGGACCTTATCTCCTGCCACATTGCTAAACTCACTTATGAATCCAATCTCATTTTGTAGATCCCTGAAGTTTCCTTTGTAGGTCATCATATTATCTGTATACCTTTTGTTTTCCTTGACTTACTACACTACATGGGGCCTCTAGTAGAAATCTGAATAAAAGTGGTGAAAGGAGAAATCCTGCCTTCTCCCTAATCCCAGGGGAGGCATTTGCAGTCTTTTATCGAGTATGCTAAATTTTTACCATGACTTGGTACTGAATGCAGTCAAATACGTTCTCTGTGTCTAAAAAGCACAGAACCATTCCATTCGCAATCTTGCAGGGAAAAACCACAGGGCTTATGGGAAAACTGGGGGAGCCCAACACCCGAAACCTTCATTAGAGACAGAAAAACATGGGGAGTTAATAAAAATGGTAGCACTGTTTGACACATGTGAAATTGTTAAGAAATGCATAAGTACTACAATAAATATGGTACCTTGCCTTGAAAAAGACCTCCAGCTGAGAGCTGCAGCCTAAGAGTTAATGGGACTGTGGAAGGGAGCCTGTCTGAAATCAGATGCTGGACCAGTGTGGCTGTGACACCGGTAACCACAGCCGTGGTAAAACCACAGCCATCAGGAGATGTCTGAGGTGTGAGCGTCGGTGCCTTCTGTGTGTTTCCAACGGCTGCAGCGTCTGCATTCACCAAGTGCTTCTTGGGTATGCAACTGTGCACAAACACACAATTCACATTCTGCTCAAATAGTTCCCTAATATATCAACTGTGCCAAAACAGACTGAAATTCCAAAACAGGTCAGAGCAAAACTGACTATATACAGCTTTTCTTTTAGTATTTTTAATAGGGTAATCTGTGTTCGTTAATTTTTGAATGCTGAACTAGCCTACCATTTTTTGGATAAGCCCCATTTAGTCATGATGTGTTATCATATTTGTGTTTTGTTGGATTTGATTTGCTAAAATGTTGTTAAGGATGTTTGCATGCGTATCTGTGAGGTATATTCATGTATAGTTCTCTTTGGCGCAATGTCTTTGTCTGGCTTTGGTGTCAGGTTCACGTTGGTCACATAAAATGAGCTGGGGGTGTTCCTCCTACACGTCTGGACTGTGCAGAATTTATGTGGTTTATTCCACAAATGGGTGGTAGAATCCACCACTGAAATCACTGGGTCTGAGGTTGTCTTTGTCAGACGTTTTCAAATCATTAATTCAATTGCTTTAATAGCTACAGGGCTATTCAGGTTATCTATTTCTTCTTGAGTGTGTTTTGGTAGTTTGTATTGTTCAAGGAATTTGTCCATTTCACATAAGTTGTTGAATTTACTGATACAAAGTTATTCATAATATTCCCTTATTCTTTTAATGCCTGTAGGGTACGTAGTAATGTCCCCTCTTTAACTCCTCATATTGGTAATTTCTGTGTACCTCTTTATTGATTGATTGATCAGTCTGCCTACAGCTTTATCAATTTTATTGATTCTTTAAAGATCCAGATTTTGTCTTTATGGATTTCCTCAATTATCTGTCTGTATCTATTTCATTAATGTCTAATCTTTATTATTTCCTTTCTCTCTGCTAACTTTGCGTTTCAGTTGTTCTTGTTTTCCTCATTTACTGAAGCAAAGATTAAATCATTGATTTTACACCTTCTCTTCTTTTCAAATAGAAGCATTCAGTGCTGTCAATTTCTCTTAATCACTGTGTTAATGGTAACACACATATTTTGATATGCAGTGCCCTCTCTTATCCATGGGGGATATGTTCCAAGACCCCCAGTGAATGCCTAGAACTCTGGACAGTACCTAACCCTATAGTGTATACTGTTTTCCCTATACATACACACCTGTGATAAAGTTTCATTTATAAATTAGGCAGAGTAAGCGATTAACAAGGATAACTAATAACAACATAGAACAATTATAACAATGTACTAGAATAAGTTACGTGAATGTGGTCTCTCTCTCTCTCTGATAACCAATCTGATAACTAAGGCGGCTACTCAGTGACTAACAGGCAGGTAGTGTCTACAGCGTGGAGACGCAGGATAAAGGAAGGGTTCACGTCCCTGGCAGGATGGAGGCCAACGGTGAGAGAGTGCATCACACTACTCAGAATGGTGAGCAATTTAAAACTTTTGAATTGTTTATTTCTGGAACTTTTCATTTGATATTTCCAGATCATGGGTAACTGAAACCCCAGAAAGCAAAACTATGGATAAGGAGGGATGACTGTGTTTTCTATTCATTCAGTCATAGTATTTTCAGGCACAGTGTTTTCTTATTCCTCTTGTGATTTCTTCTTTGACCCACTGGTTATTTAGAAGCATGTTGTTTAATTTCCAAATGTTTGTGGATTTTCCAGATGTCTTTCTGTTATTGATTTCCAGTTTGGTTCCACTGTGGTCAGAGAACACACTCCTTATAATTTCCATTATCTTCTTTTAATGAAACTTGTTCATGACCCAGAGTTCTGAGACTGTTTCCTCAGGTGAAAAGGTGGCACCTGAGCTGACCTCACGGGGTCTGGAGGAGGATTAACTGTGATGATGGTATGCAGCCACCAGCTCAAGGAAAAGGCAGCGGTTGCCATTGGTTAGAAGCCAAGTAGCCCACCCAGGTGCCTGGAGCCGGGCCTGGGGCCCGGAGGCAGTGGCAGGGTCCTAGCTGTCGACAGGTGAGATCCCACTGTTTGCAGAACAATCTAGCAGCTTTGGACATGGTCAAATTTCTTGCATGAGCACTTTTATTCAAAGGCTATGTTGTATCTTGAAAAACTTGTGTTATCCATTTTACTACCATAGTATGCCCATGTTTGTTTTAAGTAAACTGGTTTTTTATTCTTTTCTTTCTCTCTTCCTGAAACAGAAGCAACATGTCCATCCAGGAGGATGTGCTGAGCTGCCCCGAGGCTTTGCGGGTCCTCACATATTCTCCCCCAGGCTCCCCAGTCTGAGAAAGGCAGGACTCTCTTGTTGCTCATCAAACCTTTTGTTCCTTTTCTGAATCTTCCAAGTGATTCATTTGTGACCACTCTTTGTAATCAGAAATTAAATACTCTACTTTCAAATGCCGTTAATTTTGGTGGGTTGGTTTGGCCTTTGGGGCACAAGCCCCTTCGAGCTTGCCCACAGGGTTAGTGTGGGGACGGGGCTGTGCCCCACACCCACACGTGCCCTGGCTGGCTGTGACAGGAGGCCCAGGCATCCCACCCTGGGGTTATGCCGTGCTGCCCTCGGAAACTTTCACAGGTTATGTCTTATGAAGGGTTCCAGAGAGTTCAGACGCAAATCGATAGTGTGCATTACACGAGAGCGTGAGCTAACGAAGGTGCTGGTGGGTCATGCATCTGAAAGCAGCTTCTTGGGGAGTTTAATTGTCAGGATGTTCAGGAGAAGAACATGACCTTATGGGGCATTTTCCAGAACAGAATAGTCTATATATTAAAAGGCAGCAAATGATTCATAACTGGTTGGCGGCTGGGCCTATGGGCCCATGTTTCCCGTGTGAATTTTTTTCTCTGCATTGCAAACTCTTACATTAAATTGTGATAAATGAAGAGTGGGGGCTCCTCATACAAATCAATGACTCCAGTGTGTGTGTCATTAGCCTGAGAGATGCAGGCAGCGGTCAGTCCCATAAATCATGTGATGATCTGCTGTCTGCAACACGATGCGAGCAAGCAGGCGCATTAGGGAGGTTAAGGAACGAAATTAATCTGTGCATTTCCCTCTCCCCCTTCTGCCTTCCCCGTCACCTGGTCATACGGAAAGAATTAAAATCACATGATCCGAACTAAACCAGCTCCAGAACAGTAAATTGGTTAAGTTTGACTTCACCTTTCAACTTCCAGTTAATTATGTATTAGGGGATTAATCTATTCACAGGCTGTGGGAAGGCAAATGGAGGCTCGGGGAAGCCTGCCAGGGCCTCTCACCCAGGTGCCAAGGTTATTAATTGCTCCGGCTGTGCCACGGGCGCTACCTGGGCAGGCCACGGGCGGGGGCCCGTGTGCTTGGTTCTGCCCTGCAGAGACTCACCAGCAGGCAAGGGCTCAGAGGACGCCCCGCCCTGGATTTCAGGGCTGCCCGTGACACTTGGTGCCGGAGCTCTGAAGCCTAGACCAGAAGAAGCCTTCACAGGAAGCTGGTGGTAAGGTCACCCTCCAGATGGGGGCTGAGGCCTCTTTCTGAACGAGCCTGCAGCGGGCAGACACTCCGCAGCCTCAAAGCTGAGCCTTCCATGATGCAGAGCTCTGACCAAGGCGACGTGAGGTCACACACACACACACTTCACACGCTGAGGGTGGCCATTGCTTTCTCTGCAGAGGTCCTCCGAGTGCCTCTCTGCACTGCGGTCTTCTCAAGGGTGACTCTTGGTCCCTTTCCGTGGGGCAGCCTCAGCCAGGTGAGGACAGCCAGAGCTGGAGCAGTTCTCGGTAGGGAGCTGGCAGTGAGTACTGGGCAGAGAGGCCGGGGAGTGGGTCCCCAGCTCCTCCCTCAGTGCCGCCGCCTGGTGAGGGCCACCGGGGGAGGCAGGGCAGGGGCCCACCTGTGTGGCAGGCACGACTGGTCTCGCTCCATTGCCTGCACAGAGCTACGTGCAAGGGATTCTTGCCAACTTGTTTGGAGTGACAAACCTCCGCAGGCTCAGCACGGGGGACAGCAGTGGTGCCGTGTCTCCTGAGTACGTCCCCACGCCCCTGCACAGGCTCTAATCTTCCCAACTGCCCTCGGCCTGTGCCACGGCCTCCTGTTCAATTCCCCAAGAAACGGAGACTCAGACAGTTTGAAGGTGGCTGGGAAGTGGCCTGGCCTCCAGGACAGCTGGTGGCTCAGAGCAGGAAGGACGGGCCATGGAGTTCTCCTCCCCAGATTCTTCCTGCTCCGAACACCGTGGAAGGTTCTTCCAGTTCCCTGTCTCTGGAGGCCCAACACAGGTACACAAATGAGTTGAGCAAATCCCTAGAAATTAAGAGGTTTCACATAAGAAAGGATTTATTTAGTTTCTCTTGAAAACTTGGGAAATCTGGTCGTTGGGCTAACGTTTCACTGCGGTGGTGTCGGGTGCGGGCTGAGCAGTGGCTCCCACTCAGGCTGCACGAGACGTGTCCTGGCCAGCAGACCACATGGAGATAGCGACCCAAGCGATGCCTCACCCTGCTGCCCAGTGACCGAGGGCCTGTCCCCAGAGCCCAGTCTTCTGCTGCTCGCTCCTGTACAGATGTTCATCCATCCATGTCACACAACCCATGGTCCTCTCCAAGTCCTTCTTAGTCTTCAAGCTGCGTCACCAGCCCCTCTGGCCTCGTCCTCCCTGAGCTCCAACAGGGCTGCTCAGCCAACGACACAGGGGTGCTACCCGAGCCCATCGGCTGTCCGGATGTTCGAACCCAAACTTCCCGTCTGCACACACGAAGTCAAGGCCAGACGGGACCCTGGCCTGCTCAGCACAAACCCACATCCGTCTGGTGTCGGCCCCGGAGGCTTCCCCGTTACACTGCTGTCTCAATGCTCTCCTCGCTTCCCCATCATTTTTTTTTGGGGGGGGGGGAGGGAGAAATACAAGAAAAGTACCGAGAATAGGCAAATACCTAAGTCACTCACACCCAGAAATTCACAAACAGTAGCACCTGCCGTATGTGCTGCAGAGGGATTAGCAGCGACTCGGAGTGCTGTTTATGGGTGGCTGGGCGACACCCTGAATGGCCCTCCGCCCCTCCTGACGCCATTTGCACTCTTTCCTGAGGTAGCCACAGCGTGACTTTGCTGCATATCCTTGCGATCCACGTTCATACGTGTGCACACATGCACACACATCCCTACATGCCAGTGTGTAAATCTCACAAGCCTTTGCTCTCCTCTCAGCACCGCGCTCTGAGGTCTGCACACCCACACATGAGCCCGAGCCCTTACCCCCCTCTTGCTGGGCATTTACCAGTCTCTGACTTCTCACTGTCACCAGTGACGGAGCTCCAACAACCCCACGCGTCTCTCCCGGGCTCACTAACGAGGCTTGCTCCCGAGTCACGTGTTCTCTGAATGTGCCCTGGGTCCCTCCTCCGAGGGGCGCCGCGGCCGGGGGCTCCTGCAGGGCCCATGTGAGGAGGCGCCCAGCACAGCCCACAGCCCATCCCTGGGTGTTTTTCCTGGCATGTGACGTCCTAGTTCTCTCAGGTCCCCACTGGGGCTGGCACAGGCGGGACACGTGACCCACCCCCAGCTGCCTGTGTCCCCATGTGCCAGTCCCGGGGAGCCAGGCCCATTAAACCTCTCACTTTGTATTTCCTAATTCCTTTAAGAAGTCCCAAACCTGCCTCCTTGGATAGAAATAAAATAAATGTAATATCTATTGCTATCGCTTAAACACAAATTATAGTATTTTTTATTAAATACTCTGTTGTCAAGTGCTTGACATTCCTCATAATAGATTAAAAAAAGCAACTAAAACTAGTTATATGCTGTTACCTCAGAGGCTTGCAACATCGCTTGTAGTGCTTTTACTTGTTACGTTCTGCTTGTCGCATTTCATTATAAGCACGTGAATCATTCTCCCTGTGACATTACAACGCGCTTCCCCCTCTCCCAGCTGCCCTTGAGCCTTCATAGAAGGTGATGGTCTGGATTCTGGGTGGAGCTGGCAGAGCTGGAGAGCCCTGGTGACCTGGCCACGCCGCCCAGGCTCAGCGGCACAGGAGTGGCTGGAGGTGGGGCCGCGGCCGGGGGGGGAGGGGGGCGGGGGAGGCCTGCAGCCGCCACTCCACGCGCCCTGGTCTTCAGAGCAGCCCCACAAGGCGGGCGGGCTGGGTGCACTGCACCCATTTTGCAGATAAGAAAATGATCCTGAGAGAAGGGGCTTTCAAGGTCAAGCCCACCCCACTGGGTGCTGCTGCCCATTGTCCCAAGGGTGCCCGTCAGGGGACGGTCACTGTCCTTCTCAGTGGGTGCAGAGCATGGTGTGGCCGTGCAAGCACAAGAGCCAGGGTTCCAGCTGCACTGTTCGGACTCCAGTGCCTGGTTCACAAACAGTACAGGTCACATCTCTACTCACTGGGGTCACCGCCCCCTTAGAGAAAGTGATGAAGTCTATGCCCCTCCACAGGGGAGCCCCTTTCTCTTACATCTAATTTCTGGGCCCCCCAGGCTCTCCGTGGGGCCCTGCATTCGAGGCCCCAAAGCACCCTGACAACGGGCGAGGTTGTCCCCTTGTCTCTGACTTCATCTAAAGAACTGAAATATGGCCACATGCTGTGCCTCCCACCTTTGCTTCCCCAGCATTTGAAATGGGCTCCAGGGAGCTCGAGAGAGCAGAGGTCTTCAGAGCTAGCGCGGGACCCGGTTTTCTCCGGGCCGCTGAGGGCTTGTAGGGGACAACCCTCAGGTACTGCCGCGCTCTCTGCTGCCCCTCCGCCCGCATGGCGCTGAAAGCCAGCAGGCCACTCACAGCGGCCTCGGTGCAGCACCTGGCACACGTCCACAGCCGCTGCTTGCTCTGTAAAATGAGAACCCCGAGGGCCATACAAATGGAAGGGCCTCACCCCTTTATGACGGAAGACTGCATGCTTATCCCCCTCCACACGCACGTTGGCCCCTGGGTTCCAGGTGGGGCCCGCTCCTGCGGTTTAACCTCACAGAGGACACCCTCAGAATTCCTGCTATCCTGATGCGTCCTGCAGCAGCGGCCACCCCACCCTCCGAAAGCCTGAAACAACACAGCACCTCTCGTCCACAACACCAACGCCTCCCAGAGCTTGGCTGATAACACTCGGCAGAGAAAGGGAGCTGATAAGGCCACATCCACATCCGCGACTACGCCTCCTGAACACAGCAGCTGCCTACCAGGAAACATGCAAAGGCACCTCCGAAAGGGGAGAGGGAAGAAAAGGGCCTTCAGAGTCTTTACGGGGAGAAGACAAAGGCGGAGAAGAAAGGTGTGGTCTTCGTGCATGGTCTTTGCTGGGGTCCCCAAATGCCCGCCATCTTCGTCACTCCCGACGTGCACGAGTGCAGCACGGTGTGAACAAAGGGCCGGCCTGTGGGGGCAGACTCCAGAGCCATGGGCAACCTGCTAGTGTAGGTTCGGTTTGTCTGTCTGGTTTGGGAGCCTTCCTCTCCCCTTCTTAAAGCTCCTACAGCCCTCGAGCGGAGAGTAAAATGCACCAGAGATGAAGATGGCTGGGCCTGCTCATGGCCAGGGGTGGGCGGTGAGGCAGCGGAGGAGGGAAGGTGAGCAGAAGGCCACCAGGAGAGCACAGAGGTGGGTGAGCAGGAGAAGGTAGAGGTGGGGAACGCAGGGAACCCCTCAGAGTCCTTCCCACAGTCGCTGGACGAGTCTGGGGCCCACCGCCGGGAGGCAGCGTGTCCGTGCAAACTGTGCACTGGGGCGCGTTCATGTGGGGCCCCACTCTCACCACCCAGCCCAGAGCCCAGCCTGCTAAGACATCCCTGCTCTCATGGCCGGACTTCCCGGAGGACTGGTCAAGCGTGCTCGCCACGCCCCAGGCTCCTCGTGCCTCATCCGTCTCAAGTCCATGGGTGTCTCCATTAGAAGCACGATCCCGTGCTGCCGGCTCAGAAGACAGCTGCGTGGCTGCTCCGCCCATGCTCTCCTTCCCACACAAGAAACCCTGGTCAGCAGGCAAAGTCTCCTACACGGGCAAGGGCTTCTCAGAGCCCCGCGGGCTGATGAGGTGGAACGCGCCCACTCTGCAGGTGACCTGCCCTCCCCTGGGATGTGGCATCTGGTGGAGCACATCTTGATGTAGACGAGGGGCGCTACATGAATCAATAAATCATAAGTCTGTTGGACAGCACTCAGATAGGCAAATGCATGTGCGCTGTCCACTCAGCGACCCTCCTAAAAATAATACACTCACTGTCCCGCGTGCTGACATATTTCAACTCGGTTAGAGAGTGCAGTACCTTTTAGCCGTCCCTTCAAGTTTAGGGCTGCAATCACCGACAAAATCAATGTCGAAAGGATCTTGTTGTCTCGGCAATACCTACAGTGACGCGTAATGAAATAAGCTATTGAAGCCTCTTAATCAGAGCACCTGCCTGAGAGGAGGGCAGCGCCGGGCGGAGACGGGGGCCCTAGGGACCTGTCCCCCTCACTGGGAACAGGAGCGATTCCATAATTGTAGTGACGACGTGCTTACCCGGGACCACCGGGGCCCATGGCAGTGCCCCCAGGCATGTGACAAACCTACGGAGAGGCCCCGCTCTGTGCCTGCATCCCAGGTTCAGGGCCGCAAACGTGGGAGCTGGAAAGGCGACTGCGGGTGGGCTTCTGCCCACGGCCCTGCTCTCCCTCCGACCTGCCCGCGTCCTTCAGGGAAGCGAGTTGGCAGCACTGTGGACATATTCTATCTAATAGTAGGACACGCAGGGAAATCCAGAAATGCCAACACTGGTCCAGAGCTCCCCGCAGAGGCCTGTCCACTCGGGGACGCGTTTGTGGCTGGCCTCGCTCGTGTTCTCTCCTCCTCTTGGGGAACTCCACCGCCCCCCACTTCCGCGTGTGCATACACGTCAGCGTGGGGTGGGCACAGGCCCCCTGCCCAAGCGCTTGGCACAGCCGTTCCCTAACAAGCTCACCCTGCCAACCAGGCTGCTCGGGCTTGGAGGTAACTTGTGGCCAGAGGCCTGCTTTCCCCTTTTCAATCAAACTGGGACCTGCCACATGTGCCTATTGGTCACAGCCAGAGGGACGACCCATCTGGAAACGTGACCCATACAGAGGAGCTTGGGCCGAGGGGCTAAACGGCAAGTCCTGGCACACAGTCGCCATCTGACGCCCTGTGTCCATCCAGCCCAAGCACGAGCTTTGAAAATGCTTCAGTTCGTGAGGCAAGAACGTCCCTGCTCACCTTGGCCACTTAGGTTGGGCTTTCTCTCCCTCTTTCTCTCCCTCTTTCCCTCTTTCCCTCCCTCCCTCCCTCCCTCCCTCCCTCCCTCCCTCGTTCCCGCCTTCCTTCATCCTTTTTCTTTCTGTCTGTCACAGGCAACCAAAGCACCCCAATGGGTTTCCCCACCTACATGGACATAAAGCATGAGCGCTGGGAACGTGCCTTCTGTCTCTCTGGGCGGAAAGCCCTTCCAGGGGATCCACAGGGCAGGGGCCCCAAAGAGACATGACACCACCCACAGTGCTGGGGTTTTGAGTAAGTGTTCCCGGAGCCCTGAAGTTAAACGAGCCCTAGGAAAGAGTAAAGGTACCGATGGAGAGGACGTGCGCTCCTCAGAAGGCACAGTGAAAAGACCCACGTGGCCTCGTGACTCCTTCTCCTGATGGACCCCATGACTGACAGGGAGAGGAGCCCCGAAGCACCCGTGTGCTGAGAACGGTCAAGGGTGACTCTCCCACCAGCCAGGACCCCTGACACTCCCCGTGAGAGGCCCTCTGGGTCCCGTAGCAGATCCACTCACGTTCTGGACAACTGAACCAATGCAGATGACAAATAGAGTAACGAGCCCGGCGAGACAGTATTTTGGAAGGAGCCAGAATCAAGCCAGTAATGTCCCAATTCTCTCTTCCTTTGGTCTGTGTGGAGGTCGCCTGATGTGTAAGCACCCAGACCCCAGGAACTCCCACCCCAGGTCCTCTCTATTGGGTTCATTGCCAATGGGGACATTTAGTGCCATGGAGGCACAGCCATGGGCACGTGGCGTCTGCAGGTCCCTGGGCAGCAGGCTGGTGGAGCGCCACCGCCCTTTGTCTTCCACGGTGATGAATGGTTGTTGACACCACTAAACAAAGGTATTATTAGTAGATTACGTCTGAGAGGCTGGACTCGTACAGAAACGGGTAACAAGAGCCCTGGGCCTTGCTCGACTCCCAATTACGCCACAAAAGCCTAAACCACCAGGTCAGGGATAAAAGTGAATAAATGTTTCTAAATTCCAATCTTAAATACACTTAAGCTTAAAGCTATTTAACTGGGCTTTAAAGCATGTGAGCTGTGGAGCCCAGCTACCTGCCTCTTCTCTTGCTCTTATTTCTGCTTTTATCCTTTTAGTCTTGAAGAAGCCTAATTAGAAGCTTGAACAGGGCTCTCTGTCCCTGCCCTTAAATCAGTAATTGGCTTCAGTGCAGAGACTGTCAGGAAATTAACACATCACAACATGACAGCTGTTAATTTTTTCTCCTTATTTGTCATGTGAATCACTGCTGATTTGCCGGAGTGCATAACAAATTAGTGGGCTGTAATCAGCGGCCTTCTCCTGCCGCTACACCTTGTCTCTCCTCTGTCTCTCCCCCCAAGTCCATTACTTCACTGCCTCAGCACAGACGACTGTTCCTGGGTGTGTCACTGTCAATAAATCAGAATAAGCAAATGCTAAAAGCGCAGAAGCTCTTTAAACTTTGATGAAGGCTTTTAGTTACATTTTACACTTACACTCATAACTGGAATCTTTTTTTTTCTTTAAATTGTCACTCCTTGGTAGTGATAGACTGTCAGGTTTCCAGTCGTTTCCTCATCCAATGTGCCAGGGAAGGTGGCACTGCAAGTGTCATTCACACACACGTGCTGACAGAGGAGGAGGAGGAGCTGTTAGGAAAGGCCCCCCCGGGGTCAGACCAGAGGCCCTCCTGACGACGAGGGACTGGGGAGCAAAGCTAATGGGAGGAGGGGCGGGTTAGCACCCAGGGCAGGAGGAGAGAACCGGACTCTGGAACCTCACTGTCCCCAACCTTTTTAATGGTCTCCCCCATCCACTGTATACCTGAGAAAGAGGTGTGAGCCCCTGTTAGAGGCCTTTGTAGTGGCAAGGCCGGGACCCCAAGCAGAGACACGGGTTCGGGACTGTACTCGTCACTCAGCACTTTTGGTGCATCTTAAAGCTCACACATATGGCATCCGAAGCGAGGGACACAGGAAGAGTGACAGCAATGAGGTGGCTTCACACTGCGGGTCTGTGCCAGAGCCTGAGATGTGGCAAACAGCTCGTTCTCCTGCCTCAAGACTGGGGGTGCATGAGGGACATGAGCTTCCTTCTCAGGCTGGGCCTTTCTGAACTGGCAGGTCCTTGTCTTTCTGACTGAGCCCACAGGGGGTTAAGGGGACTTGTCATGGGGGGCACAGCCTCCAGGCTCTGTCAGCATATTCTCTGGGTATTGGGGACTGACCTTGAACCTAAGGTGAAAGATTCTCAGCAATAAATTTCCTCCTTTCTTCTCTCATCCACCACCACACCCCCCATTCATCGTCCATCCACTGTGTACATCTGTCTGTCCATCCATCCATCCATCCATCCATCACCAATGCATCCATCCACCATCCATCCATCCATCCATCATCTACCCATCCATCTGTCCATCCATCTGTCTGTCCAGTGTGCTCTGCGTGAGCAGCAGGGAATGAGTTCAGCCATTGAACAAGTGGGACAGAGGGAAAGACAAGAGGAAGGTTATATCTCAAGCTAGGACACAGGAAGGAAAATCACAGCCTTAGAGAAGGAACATAACTAGGTCCAGCCCCCCTCCTGCTCCCCAGAACACAAACTTGGGTGGGATTTGGAGGAAGCTGGGGCCCTGCCTGCTCAGCCATCACCAGGCAGAGGTGTTGTTCTGTCTGCCATATTGGTCTTAATCATGCTTTTCCCAACAATTAATCTAGTGACCTTGCGCTGAATTCTAATTCAGCCACTTGAAAATTGGATTTAGTTTAGTTTCTCAAACACTTTACCAGGAGTACCATGTACTAGACTCTCGTTTAGGAACGGGAATTCAATAAATTAGGTTCCTGCTCTTGGAACGCGTGCATTGCTTAGGAAAACAACAAGCTCTGTGGGAATTTTAAAAGTTTGTTGGGTATTTCTAAATGTCAACATTCAGGGATTGGAATATGTCCCCATCAGCTATTCTTTTCCTTTCCTGAGTGCTGAGACGCCCCATCCTAAGAGACACAAACCTGCCATGCAAACATTAGCCATTTGAATTGATGGGGCCATAGGGTCTTGCTGTGTGAAAGTCATTTAAATCTTTTGGAAATAAAACAATTGTTCTTTTCTTCTTTTTACTAGTGATAATTCACAGACAGTCAATATGTTTAAATACAATTCAATATGCTCCATCTTATAAAAATCTCTGCTGAGAAAGTTTCCCTCTAATGTCATTTTATAATATCAAAGAAAGGATTTTAAAGCAAAATACCAATTTTATAATTACTCTGTCAAATCCCAATTCAAGGAAAAAAATCATTTGTCCGTTATACGATGTGGAATGAGTTTCCTGGCGGAGGCTTGAATGAACAGTAGCCAAGTGCAAGCGTCAGAGACATAGCCTTGGGGGGCGGGGTGGGGGGTTGCATGACAAGCCAGGCCCACCACAGGGACCGAGCACCTGGTGGTCTAGGTAAGCCCCCTGGGCACGGCGCCTGTAGGCTGGGTGCCTCTGAAAGCAATGGAGCCTGATTCGGTATTTCCACTTAGAGAGAAGCCACTGCTTCTCAGCTGACTGGCCCCTGCTCATAGGTCCCCCCAGGATGCCGCCATCCCTGCTTTCGCTGCCAGCCAGCCATCCAGCCTCCAGTTCTTCCACTGCCACGTGCATGGCTTTCCCCCAACCGCCTCACTTGTGTTCCTCTTCCTTCTCATTGCTCCATGGAAGCTCTGTTCCTTGGGAAAGAAACGTCCTCAGTCTCCCTTCTATCTCCAGCTTCCTGGTTCCACTGCCGTGGAAGCTGTGTCTTGGTGAGGCTACAGGGAGCAGCTTGCCCACGTGCCCCGTGGGGGCACTCTCTGCTCTTCCACGCCCGAGGTGGCAACCATCTCTATTCCTGCCCCTAAAGGTAATCACCGTCTCCTGTGCCACCTGCTGTCATCCCAGGCATTTCCCTCACTCCTCAGACACCAGGACAAGTGGGGCCGCAGCTCCCCTGCCCCCTGCACTGTTGTCATGGTGGGGACCTCAGCCTTCACTGAGATGACCCATCACCCATCACTGATGCCTCCCAGGTGACGGATTCCCCTGCTAACGTGCAGTGACCTGCCTCTCACTCTACCTGAGCCGCCCACCGTCCCGTGGACTAACGCTTCCCCAGAAACGGTGGCTCAGGCTGAAGTGCAGGAAGCGCCATCACATTCCCAGGCCCAGGGCCCCGCACTCGTGCTGTGGGAGATTTCCTCATTTTGTACATTTCCTTCTATTTTGCTGGGACCCCTGTGCCCTGGATGCCTCCGCCTCTTCCTGCCTTGCACGGCCATCTGCCTTCGTTTCTGCATCTGGCCTCACGTTCTTTGATTCCAACCATTCTCCTGTGAGTGTCCTCCATGTCACCACTCCTTTTGGTGTCACTCCGCCCCTGGCAACACCTTGTCCTCCCTTCTTTACTTCCACAATGGGTGGGCAAGGAGCTGGAGAAAATGCGCTCCCCACAAAGCTGAGGCCCTGCCTCGAGGTCCCCCGGCTCAGCCGAGCCTGCGCACTGCGCATCACTGCGCAGGGGGGCTCCCACCCAGCGGGCTCTGCAGAACAGGAAGTCTCCCCAAGTGATGACTCAAACCTTCCGTGGGTTTGCAGTCTCCTGCCCGCCACTCTTCTCCCACAACGCGG
The DNA here is from genome assembly GCF_004115265.2 of Rhinolophus ferrumequinum. Classification (NCBI taxonomy): domain Eukaryota; kingdom Metazoa; phylum Chordata; class Mammalia; order Chiroptera; family Rhinolophidae; genus Rhinolophus; species Rhinolophus ferrumequinum. Next base: position 810,421 of record NC_046298.1, on the reverse strand, counting down.
AGGAAATGCCGTGTCCCCTCGGCTCCCGCACGGCTCCCACTCTGCTCTATGGGTTCACTCGTCCTCTGCCACATTCTCAACATCTCCTGCTGCCTTCTCTTTCCTTCCTTTCACCAAGCAAACATACTTGAATATCTCCCAACTTAATTAACATCCCCTAAGCACCTTCTTGCCCTCCCGACCCACAGTGCTTCTGAAGGAAGGGCCCACACTAGGTCTCCCCGCTTCCTCCCCTTCCCTCCCCGACTCACTGCAGCTGACCTGCCCCTCGGCTCATGGACCTCCCCTCCCCACTGCTGGTGGGTGTGCTCACAACCACGACGCTTGCACATTCTGGTTACCGTGAGTTTTCTGCATCACTACTTCTTGTAAGTTTGACTTTCGAGATACCACATCCTCCTGCCTTCTATGCTATCTTTCTGGCCATCCCTGTCTGGCTCCTTCACAGACTTACTTCTCATGACTTTGTATAAACGGATAATTCCCTTTTCTTCTATTTCCACTCTACATAGTCTGTGGGCAAGCGTGACCTCCCCTTTGGCTGGCCGTGTGACTTCAGCTGTCCGTCATCTGGGCATTCTGTCTGAACAGCCCCTGAGGGCCTCCCGGCCCGCCTGCCACCTCATGCCCCAGACTCAGCTCCCTGGGCTTCTTTGTCTAAGCTCAGTGACCAGAAGCCATCGGATCCCTTCCTCTTCAGCCCAGCCATTGCCGATCACCGGACTGTGCCAACTGCCACACTGTCTGTCCTCACCATCAGCACTGCTGTGACCTGAGCCCCCACCACCACTTTCTCTGTCCAGCTTGGTCAACGCAGCAGCTTCCACATTCCCAGCCGCCCACATCCCCATTGTGCCCACTGCAGCCAGAAACCCCTTTGTCAGCGCAAGTCTGACCTCCCAGCTCGCGCGCTGACTCGCGGCTGCAGGGTCCCTCTGTCCTGATCACGTGTTCAAGGACCTTCACGAGGAGACTCCCCTGCCTCCTGGGCGGGTCACTGACCACCCGCACCACGGGCTCTACGCCAGAAGAAACACTGAACTCTATTAGCTCCCGCCAAGGACCAAGTTTTATCTTATCTGCAGGCCTGTGTCCATGTTGTTCCCTCTGGTCAGGACACGTCCGTCGGCCTCCTTCCCACTCCGGGCAGGCCAAGCGGCAGTGCTGCTCCTCTGGGTGCCCCCCACCCCCACCCCCGCCATCTGTCCCGCTGCCTGGCCTCACAGCCCACACACTCGTGCCTTGGTTCCCCTCCTGTGCGAGCACAACGGCCTGGACATTTGGGGTATCTGTGGTCACAGCAGACCCCACCCCAGGCCGACGGTACCCGGTGTGAGGGCAAATACCGTGTCCTCAGCGCTGGGGCCTGGCGCCAAGCTCAGTGCCCTGCTCTGGACATGCTGGTCACACGCCTGGGTCCAGTGTCCATGGGGCGGACCTGGGCGGACCTTTCCATTTCCCAAAAGTCAGTCTATTCTTGGGCTCCATAGTTTGGAATTAAATTTTTCCCGGCACATCTTTTAGGTTTTACCAAATTTTCTCCAACAGCTGGGCAAATGGAAACACGTCTACCCTCTCGAGCAAGGCTGTGTAAGAACTTGGGGTTACTCCTCTCTGCAGGAAGCTCACCAGCTGCTGCTGTCCATCTCAAAGCAGATGTTCGGCCCACGTAGACCCGGGGGCTGGGCCCCGGGACCACACCCCCACACATTTCTGAAGCCGCTCTGGTGTTCCGGAAAAGGCTTCTCCCTTAATTCCTTTCAGTTCAGCTGTTCTGAAAACTTAAGAGTCCACAGAAGGAGAATCCGAGAAATGGTTTCCAGACAGAGCAAAGCGAACGGGGCTGGTGGAAAGGAGCAGTCATTGGGCAACATCAAAAGTAGTCTGTGCTGTTAAGGCAAAAATAAAAAACAAAGGCGTAGAAGAGAGACTAGAAAGGATAGAATAGAGAAGAATAGACCGAAGAGGCAAACAAAAAATGCTCATGAGCTGGGCTGCTCCGACCCAGACCACCCCACTTGGCTGACGTGGGCACATCACCACAGATTCGGTCCTTGGGGACCCGCCTTTGCTGCCTCCCCAGGAGCAGGCAGGACAGTGGGGTGCGGGGGAAAAGAACAGCCGGACCAGCCAGGGGTTTGGGCTGCGAGCCCACCTGAGGTAGGTAGCAGGCGAGCACCTGCCTGCCTTCCTTTTGAGAGACCGGCACATTTCTCCTGGCTCCATCCACCCTAATGGGTCTCAAGTGGAGGTGGAGGGAGACCAGGAACGAAGGGGAAGGGCAGCAGTCTGAAAGGTGAGTTCAGAGTACATTAACCCTGTATCGTTCAAACAAACTGCTGCTTGCCTATGAAACGTTGAGAGAAAGTGAGCCCAAGGAAGTCTGGCGTCCTTGGGGAGCTCGGAGAAGACGTGTGTCAGCTTCTGCAGTGACTCAGGGTGGGTAGAGGGACAGGGCACATGGCCCGGTTCACAGGCCTCTGTGCCCCACCAGACGGAAGGCCGAGATGGCCCACTGCACTGGGCATTGGGTCCCCGGCACCTGGACCTGGGCCTGGCACATCCTGAATGTTGTTGGATGGACTGCTGAATGAGACAGTGAGCGGATGTGTGAACCAGTGAGCACGGAGCCCATGGGGGGCGTGTGACTGGAGCACCTTGCCCGGCACACGAAGGGAGACACAAAAGTCATTGGACGTTGTTTATCAAAACAGGATATACATTCTAAAACACTTCCTGATGAAACTTCTAGAGCAAGACTCACGTGTCTCCAATGAGACACGGAGAGCCCTGGAGGGAAGGAGGTCGACGTGCAGCCACCAAGCTGAGGGCCCTGCACCCCGGATCGAGGTGGGCCTGGGAGGGCTGTCCTTGCGTCAGCAGGAAGCCTGGCTGCACCTAGAGGCCGAAGGCCAGGCCTCGGCACCTCCCCCCGGAGGGCAGGGCGCTTCCCTCCCATGTGCCCTGAGCCTGCTGTGAGACCCCCAATAGCGGCGTCTGTCCGAGCTCTAGCCCAGCTTTGGGGGGAGTCAGAGCAACGATCGCCATCCCTTCCACATCAGCAATCAACTCAGCAGCTGGAGTAGCCTTATTTGGGGGGAAATGCTGCAAGCAGGTGAGAACTGGCAGCTGCAGCCCGGGATCCCAGGGACTGCAGCTGGTCCCTGGGCTCTCCCTCTACCAGCAGGTGCCCTGGGTGGTGGTCATTCTCACCAGCAACATGCATTCTGAGGACAGGCACGAATGTGTGACTTCCTTTGTCAGGGAGATGTGACAGAAGCTGCCTCTGACACTCCCAGGGCAGACACCTGTAAAAGACGGGGGGGAGATTTACTGCCAGCCCGTCTCCATGCCATGAGGACCAGCGGCGTTCCAGATGCTGGACCCTCAACGGGGGCCTGTGAATGAGCATGGTGCAGGGCACGCCCGTCCGGGGACTGCAGGTGTGCACGGAGCCTGAGGGACAGGAGACAGAAGTCGGCGGGTTTTGGGAGCTGTTGGGTACTGCGCACAACCTCCTACCTGCTGGCATCCCGATTCCACCTGAAGCCCCAGGGCTTTCCTTCACCGCTCACCACAGTCCCAGGCCCTCACCTGGGCCTGTCGGCATCCATGTCACCTGCTTTCTGCCTCCCTTCCAGCCTCACCTTCCACTGGCACCATCTTGCCTGCTTAGTTCCAGCCAAATGGCCTTCTGCTCCCCAAGCACGCCACGCCCACGCCTCCCTTGCGGACATGGGAGAGTCTTCCCCAGACCCTCGCCGAGTGGGTTCAGATCCATTCAGCTGCCACCACCTCAGAAGGCCCTTCTCTGAGTACTGTCTAAAGAGACCCAGTCACTCTCTATACATTAACTCTTTCATTTGCCTGAGATTTTAGCACAGTCTGAAATTACTTGGTCTTTTATGTTCATCTTCTCCTCTAGGAGACAAGACAGGCATGTTATGACTACAGAGCCCAGAAGGGGCCTGGTACATAGTAAGAGCTCAGCAAACACTGAACGAGCGAGGCGATGAATATGCAGATCAGTGAAATTCACTGCCTCATGGATAAGGTCCAGAAGGAAGCTAAGTGAACGGCGTTCGTTTCACAAAGGATGACAAATCAGCCCAGAAACCCAGCAGTGCAGCCCTGCTCGGTTCCTGGCAGGGAGGCTCACGCTGGCGTGGACCACTGACCATATCCTCCCAGACGCAGGCACCCTATTCACTGTGATAAATGGCCCGAGGTCCTCGTCGCGTTCAGTGGTAGACTCTGGTCCAAGTGGAATGGTAGCGGCCAGGTGGCCCACGGGAGCCCCAAAGGCTGGAGCCGTTCAGCCCGGTCCAGGTACGTTAGCTCACAACCCCGGAACAGCACTGGTGAAGGAGGGGAGGCCTTCCACAGTGCTAATGGCCGTGCTTCACGCTCAGCCCAGTGAAGGAGTCTTGCCCACGCCTCCAGAGAAGCTCCCTCAATGTCGGCGCGAGGCCCCACACAGGCAGACAATGGCCGGAGCGCGGCCACACAGCAGCCGTCGCGCGTTGTGGACTGAGGCCTTCACCTGAACTGGCTTCCAGTGCGGCCCCACGGCCACCGAGCCCAGCTCCCCTGCCTGTTCTCGGCGTCCAGAGAAGACCCAGTGGACCTGCACCTTCAGCTTTATTCTCCGTCGGGACCCAGGACACTGTGTCTCTGCCCCTAAATGGAAGAGCCCCCCGCGCTTCCTCCCGCCCGTGACGGAGAAGCCGCTTCAGGCCTTGGTTAGCACTCAGCTCCTGCCCTTCGCGCCTCTGTCCCCGCGGTGCCGGACTCCTCCACGCTCAGACCCCTCATGCCCACCCAGGTCCCCTCTCCACAGCTTCTGGAGGGTCACAGCAGTCCATGCACTAACGTGCTTCCCAGTGAAAAGTAAAATAAGATAAAGGCGAAGGAGCAAGATGTTATAAAGCTAAGGTCATTCTCTTTAAAGGGCTGTGTACTGTCTTTATTTGCAAAGATGTTTTTTCTTCAACAAAATAGAAGATGGTTGCTATTTATTCATTTTCAGGTACTCGCCTGACCAAATAAAAAGCTGGCAACCTCGAACTGGAGACCAAAGCGGTCTCACCATTTTTATAATGTTTACTCTCCCGTGAAGAGCAGGAGCCCACAAGTAGGCGGGCCATAGCACCCCCTCCCTGCCTCCAGTTTCTACCTGGAGCACATGGTGCTGAGACCCTGGTCGTGTCCCTTCCCAGCTTCCATTCCCTCCAGACGAGCTCTCAGCTCTCTGTCTTCATCAAAGGCACCACTACCCTCTTGACCTGGAAAGTCCAGCTCGATCCACCTGGATTCTCCTGCCCCGTCCATGGACCACACCGGCCGGTGTTTCATGCTCACCTCTTTGGGCTCCAGTTTTCTCTTTCCATGTCACTGCCATACCCATGATTCAGGGACCTGTCACCACACACTGAGTCGGAGCGCAGTCCCACCTGTTCCCACAAGCCAGTGTTCTCCAGTGCACCCTGATCCGCCATGCACAAGCGAGTGCCTTAATGTAGAAGTCACACCCTGGAGGCTGTGAAACTATGCCAACAAGGGACAGGTTAGCTACAGAGAGGTGCTGCTTTTCTTTCGGTCAACATTTGCACATATCAATGCTGGGACACGTAGCAATGCTGGGCTTGCACTCTTGGGTGCCAGCGCTTCTCGGGAACTGGGCGAGGCGCTCCCGTGTCAGTGGCCGCCCTGGTCTGTCCAGGCCCTGCTGTGTCCACCTGGCCCACGCCACTCACAGACGCACCACTCACTGTCTGAAGGCGCTCGGGTGGCAGCGCCTGCGCTAGTCCCATCACGCTTCTCTTCAAGGAATTCAGGCTCATAGGCTCTGCACAGAACTGAGGATCACTGAGGTCAGGAGGCCGCAGGGAAGCTCCCTGCGTGTCGGTGCCACAGGGAGCCCTCGTACGGGCTTCTCTTTTTCTTGAATGTGGACATGACCTTGGTCTCGGGAGTCCCATGAGACAAAATGAAGAAGTACATTTTTTTGATGCTCTGGGCCCCTTGGAGAGCAGGTAACATAAAGATTCAAGGTGTTATTATTAGAGAGTAAGAAATTGTATTCTATGCTAATTAAACTCACACCTTACCACCTCACACACAGACAAGAGGCAGCGTGACAGCATGACATGCTCTGAGCAGGACGAGTTCTGCACACGAGCGCACGACAGCTGACTCCTCGCTGCCGTGTGTAAACCTGCCTCCCTCTCCTTCCTCCCCTCCAGCCCACGGAGGAGGGGCTGACGGAGCTGTGGGCTCTGCACAGTACTGACTGTTGTCTGCGCAAGTGAAGAAGTTGTCGCGGAGGTCAGGCAGGTGACAACTCAGTAGGGCAGCCAACACAGTTTTCCCCGCAGGGGTGCCACCCCTGAGGACATGCCTGCCTGTCACCCTGGAGCAAACCGCGATTTCCCTTGCGATGGCTTTAACCCCTCCCCCCAGGTGTGCTCGCCGTCCTCCTTCGCCCCTGGAGGCTGCTGGCAGGGCTGGCTCCTGGCTCCGGGCCCCACAGAGGGGCCACGAGGGACAATGGGCACCAGTGGTATTGATCAGGTTGCCCTCTTGTAAGGGACGCTTGCAGGAGAAACACCATTTTCCCCTGCTTTTTCCAGGGCCAAGTAAGAGACTATCCATAGAAGGTAATCGAGCTGTCACTGAGGAGAGAGAAGTGGAAATTCACGGTTCTCTTGTGAGGCAAAGACATCTGTGTTATTGCACCCTAAGCCAATAGTTTTTAAAACAAAGTCATAAAACGAGCTACTGTATATAAGAGAGGTGGGAGCCATGCAGGGCTCCCTCTCTCTGTGTGGGGTTTTGAAAAGAAACACAGCCTTTAAAAAACAAAGCAGGACCGTGACAGGACACAGGACCTGGGTGGGCGGCTGCAGCCGCCAGTGCTGCTCCTTTCCTGTGGACAGAAGGGGCCCTGCTGCCCCGCAGGAGGGAGAGGCACGGAGTGCCAGGACAGGGAAGGGAAGGGAGGGGCAGGGAGGGGCGGGGAGGGGCGGGGAGGGGCAGGGAGGATGTGAGGCCCCGCCTCCTCAGGCACCAGCCCGGGACAGGTTCCCTCCTCACTGGGCAGGCGCACTCCTGGAGCTGGGAGCCTCTCACACACCGGCTTTCATAAACATCAACACACTGTTTCCAAAATCACAGAGAGGTGGGTCAGATGGAATGGCTGTCCTCACCTGTCACATGTCACATGGAGAAATGGTGGTGTGGAGGCATGCCTGGTTTGCCAGCACGACAGCAGGGTGTCCTGACCTCACATTCACTGCCGTGCTTTTTCTTAATGACACCTCCTGTCTCCATCTTGTCTGTCAGGATAGATCTGTCTCCACGTCTAAAGCCCACTGCCCTCCGCTGCACGGTGACACGCACCGACCTGCTCTGCCAGTCCTGGGGACACCGTGGGAGGCACTGATGTACGCGGCCCATTAGCAGGGGGCCCGCTGACATGCTGTCTACAGCCCGCGGCGTGTCTAGGAACTCAGACCACCCTCAGATGGCGTCTGCTCGTGGTCTGTCTCTGCGGGTACAGGTGGCCTCAGAATCACAGAACTCAGAGTCGGAAGGAGCCTCAATGCGACCTGCTGTCAGCGTGAGGATCTGCGCCCTGACCCTGAGGGTGACCAGAGGGGCCGGGGAGCTGCCCTGTCACAGACCCCATCAAGGGCACCGGCTACGCTTCGGGACCCGGGATCCCACCCTATGTCCTGCCCGCAGTCCGTGGGCACCAAGGGTGCAGACTCCGAGTGCAAGCAAATCCTCACGTGGTGAGCGGTCCACGACCCTCCCAGAAGGGCGGTGAGGAAAATGCTGGGACAGTGGCAGGTACACGGGTCCGGTCAGCACCGGAAAAAAGCTGGAGTATGAGCACCGGAAAGTGGGAGATGGAAAAGCCGCCAGATGCATGCCAGGAAGACGATGGCTGACATGGAGGGCTGAGTCCCCACGTTAGCACAGCAAGGTCTGGCTGCATTTGCACAGGCAGTGACATGGGCTCCCCCACGGGGAGCCCCCCCAGGGGGCTTCTGCCTGGCTTCCAGGATCTTGGGCTACATGCTGTTTGAGCCCAGCCCCGCCTCTCTCTGGGTGGCTCTGGGTGGGGCTCGGCCTCTCCCCCACCTCAGAACGGAACAACAACGCAATCCTGCTGCCTCAGTGTGTCAGGAGGAAAGGAGACATGGTAGACGACAGGGGCTTTCAGAAACCATGCAAGCTCAAGTGTTCCCGTCTTGGTCTTTAAAGTCGTCTGTGACAGCAAGTCAGACAGGAAAGGAGCGCACAGCACGACCTGGGGCCGGAGCGGGCACAGCACACAGGAGACAAGCTTGCCCTCTGGCATCGGGACAGGCGCTGTGGCAGACATTGTGGAGCCCACACCCAGGAGCAGTGAGCGTGGGCGACGGCTCCCTGCACATCTGCCCTCCACATGGGAGCCGCCACCCTGGAGGCTCGGGCCTGCCCCCCGTCACCAGGGCGCCCACCACCGACGGCTGACGCACAGACAAGGCCAGTGCGCTATGTTCTAGAACCGGCTGCCCCAGATCCAAGGTGAGACCACACCTGAGACCCGGTTCCATTGGGCTGTTTCGCCTGCCCCCTCTGTCAGTCACAGGTGTCACCTCACAACGCTCCATCAAGAGCCACATCCGCAGGGAGCCTGGGCTCAGGCTCAGCTTCTCCAGACCCAAGCAGAGCAGCCGCGGGCTGAGAGCTGAGCATGTAAACACTCGGTGGACACTCACACAGCAAGCACCCCCTTGAACCTCAGCCCACACGCTGGGGCACAGAGAGCAGAAGGCAAACTGGGCCCCGAGTTCAGGCAGGAGGCTCGTGAGATAGAGGCCTTGGGGCCGCCCAGTAAGTCACACAGGGAGGGGGATGGCAGGCCAAGCAGAGGGACAGGCGGGAAGGGACGCGGTCACTCCCATGGCCTCGGCCAGTGCCATGGGGAGCTCGGAGCTGGGGTGCACCTTTGGAAGGGCCTACCTTTGCACCCCCTCGACTGGATTCGGGCTGCCCCAGACGGCATGGCCTGGGAGGCTGGTCTCACCTGCGGAGGCCACTTGTTGCACAAGAATTCAGCTGAGCGCTGCCCACTGCTGACAACCCCAGCGGTGGGGGGCATGTGTCCCCTGGTCCTGAAGGACCTGTGTGCATCCCCACTACACCCTCACGTCCTGCGTGAGCAGAGCCCCCTCTCGCATCACATTCTGCCGAATAGAAAAGACTGCGTCCTCCAACAGTAAGCCCAGTGCATTGCGCATACCTGGCGCCCCACAGGTGAATGGGGTGGCGTCTGCCCGTGGGGGGCTGCCACGCTGGGGGTGCAGTGGGCGCCGACAGGGCAGGATGCCCAGGTCATTCGGCCACTTACCCAGCTCCGGGGGCCGATATGCTGGAGAGACTCCAAGAAGCGAGTGACCCGACCGAGCTGTCCCAGCTGCATTACAATGGACCTTCCCCAGCATTTTCCTCATTGTCCACACACGGGAGCTTCTGCCACACCCCTTCATGCAGGGTTTTCTCAAGGAGTGTGGGGAAAAGGAATCTTTGCAACATATATTAGAAACACTTAATTAGCCTTGAGTTACTTATTAAGTGACGATTATCTCTATTATGTCTGTCACAGATGAGCGACCACATACCGTCTATGGTTTATGGACCCAAAGTTCTCCACCGAGTGTCACAAATTCCCATTATGTCCCCAGTGCTGGGCTTTGCATTTAGAGGCGAATGGTCCCCTCAGAAGGCCTGATGTTTCCCCACTGACCTGGCAGCGAAGGCTGGATCAACCTTACTTCTAGCGAATGCAGAGGGCTCCTGAGGGACACACTGGTGATGAGGTACCCCGGCTGGTGGGAGGGAGTCAACCACTGAAACTGGGCAAATCTGCCCAGACCACCACCCTGGCGAGTGAGTGCAGTCAGGCAGGTCTCATGTGTGCCCACTAGGACGCCCGTGGTGACCACAATTTCAAACCCTCCATTTACTGTTGAGAAACAGACTTCCAGAGCGGAAATGGCATGCCCATGGATCATGGCTACAGCTGAAACTTCCGGCTACCCAGGAGCAAGGACCCCCACATGATAGAGAGGTCCTTTGTACCCGTGGGCCCCTAAACCACTTCTCCTGTCCAATGATGCCCTTTACATAGAAGCTGGAGAGCTCAGAAATCCGTTACCAGCCCACAGTGCTGGGTTAAGAGCTCCCCACTTGTCACCACCCCAAAGGTCAGGGTGGACACCATACTCATCAAGTCTTACGGTGCCTGAAATCTCATCTTTAGGTTTTTTCCTGTTGAATTCATCATGGCCTTTTAAAAATGCATTTGACTCCAACACAAGCCACTAACTCTTTAGCATGAATGAGCTTTCCAATTCACATTGTATGATGTATTTTAAAACACTAAGCTGAAATCTGCTAAAGGTCAGACGCAGCGTGGGGAGTGGGACCCAGAGCTGGCCCAGGGAGGGGCTCGTGGCCACCGGGGAGGGAGGACGGCAGGCACACGGTGATGGGGAAGCCCCTACCCATCATCACTTTGTATGGCTGAGATTTGGAGCTTTCGTACAACTGAAAACAAAGCAAGTTTGCAAATTAAATGTAAATAAAACCACAACCACAAATCTAATTAAAGTCAAAAATATTAAAAACCCACAAAATTTAAACCAACGATAAGAAGTTAGCTTGACCAGTTTGTCCTGCTCGAAACACAAGGTCATCTGTGGTGTCCAGTGGCAGGAAGTGCCCTGCATGCTGTACTGTGTTCAGCAGCCCCTCCTTGTCCTGGGTTCTGGGACCATCTCCCCCAACACGGTGGAAGTTTCCATCCTTGGAGAGGAGACATCACTTACGTATGAAGCCGCCCTCAGCTCTGCTCATCCGGCTGCTCTGGCAAAACTGATCAAACCATACAGTCACCCATGGCCTCTGACGTCGCACAGCTCAGAACGGCTTAGTCAATTGTGCGAGCCTACCATACTTACTACACAGCTCACATCCACAGCTGCTTAGCCTATCGGGGAAAAGCTCAGGCCTGGCTGGTGGCTGTGCGGCTCCTGGGATCCACCCTAGTCGAGCCCCACCTCCTCAGGACCAGAGGTTGACGGTGGAGAGTGACACTCGTGGATTCTAGAGCCCACCGGCCTGGAGGTGGTCCTCACTCTGCTGCTTCTCTGTGTGAGCCTGAGCCAGGGCTCCACCTCTCTGTCCCTCAATTCCCCCCGTCACCTGGAGATCAGAATGGGACCTGCCCCACTGGATCGCTGGGAGCATCGCAGGCGTGTTAATACCACGTGTAAAACATGAGAACAATGCGGGCACAGTGTTAGCTCCGTATAATATGAACATGCATTATTCTTAGGTTCTGTGGCTCTTTCTACATCATTCCTACACACTTACTCACGTGTAAATACATTCAGTGTGTTTTGTTGGGATAAAAACCATGAAGATGAAACCATCCTCCCGTGAATTACTGTGCAAGTCGCTTGTCCTCTAAATAATCTATGCACTCAGCACACCCTGCACCCCGGGGGTCGGCCCACGCCGGCTCACCCCGCGCGGAGTGTCCGCTCTGACCCCACTGCCGCAGAGCCCGACACCGGAAGTGCCCACGCGGACTCAGTCCTGCTCGGCCGCCTGCTGTGCCACGCCGCAGGGTGGCCCTGGTGCCACCAGCACTGCACTTTCCTAAACTGAAGTTCACGTTTAACGCACGAGGGCACAGAACAGTACGCAGGAGGCTCAACCCGCGTCCGTGCGCGCGTACGTGCGTGTACGTGCGTGCGATCACGTGGCAGCGCCCGACGCCGGCCTGAGGGCACGCGTGGGCGGCGTGGGCGGCGCAGAGCCACCCACAGCGGGGGCCGCTCTGTTTCTCAGTATAAAAATGTACCCCTGGTTCTGGGCACACAGCCACCCCCTCCGCCGCGCACGCCCCGCACGTGGGCGCCTGGCCTGCCTGGGGAGGGGTCGGTCCGCAGCAAAATGTTTGGGGCGCGACAGGGGCGGAGGGTGCGGCCGGAGCCACGGAGCCACGCAGGGAGCCTCCCCTCCGCGGGCAGGCTGGGTCATCCCACCCGCGGCCGCCGTGTCCGTCGGGAATAACAGCTCGCTTAGAAGGAGCAGCACCGACGCGCGGGGGCCCGGGGAAGGTGTGCGGCCTGCGCCTCCCGGCGGCTGGGAACCTGCCTCCGGGTCTGGGGACGACAGGCGCGTCCTTAGCAAACCCTGGCTGGCGGTGTAATTGCCGGGCACGTGTGTCTCGGCAGTAAAATACAGCGGTGGGCGGCTCGGGGCTTCATTAGTCACTAAAGCCCCGCCGCGCGTTTTATGGAATCGTAACCCTCTTGTGCCCTGACGTGGACCTCGTGCAGGTCCGCCCCCGTATAAATCTGACGGATTATTCGGCATTCAGTCGGCTAACAGGACCGTGTGGTTCAATGCCGACACACCCAGCGCCGTTACCGCTCTCTCATTATTTGCCCCCCGCTTGTCAGTCGGGGCATTTTGATAAAAGCTCACGTCAGGCATAAATCAGGGACTGAGTGGCAGGATGTGCAGAGAGCCTCCCTGGGGCCACGGACCCATTTATGTAGAAACCGAGGCTGCTCCCACGCGGCCCGCGGAATGGCCCAGGCCTGGTGCGGGGCCAGGGGCGTCTCTCAACTGCCTTGTGTCCAGACAGCCGCAAATTTATAGAAGCTTCTCATTTTTCTACCATCTAATTTGGAATGACTTTCACATGATCTAAGAACTGTTAGAACACTGCGAAAAATGTTTCATTGGGAAAGCTGTTTATTTAGGGACCGAATCTCGTCCCTATCACTAAAATTCCCACCCCCAAAATCAGCTGCATACTAAAAGTAAAAATAATAATAGGGTATAAAGTCAATATTATTCATCCATGTGTGTTCAAAGTTCCCACATAACTTGCTAATTTAAACACCACATCCCTGTTGAAGCAGTACACTCATCTGTTGGCTTAGGACATTCCAAGCAGAATGAGGATTTAAAAATTAGGAGAGTGAGAAACAGAAAAGATTTATAGAAAAACATGATGAAAATATGAAAAACCACTGACTAAAAATGTCCTTTCTCTTTATAGGACATGTATTTTTTAAAAGTGTAGGTAAAACGAAACTTATTGCCCGAAACTGAGGTCACATGAGGGGACTATTTTTTCGTACATGGCAGCAGATAGGAGGAAATTACTAAAAAGAAAGGCACACCCCAAACAGAACTGACTTGACAGAGAAGTTTGGAAACAGCACCAAGTGTGGGCTCTGAGCGGCCTGGTGGAAAGACATGGAGCGGATCTTTTCACCCATTCCTGGCGGGAGAGCCCCGGCCAGAGCAGTGGTCATTTCCAGGACTTCTGACACAGAGCCCCACAACCACGTTTTGGGGTGCCGTTTGGCTTTCCGACTACACCAGCTGCACGTCTGCGTCCTCAGAGTGGACTTGCAGGCGGGCGCCGTTCAGCACCGGCCTCTGGGCAGTGTCCATGTCGGCCCAGGGCCCCACACAAGCCCTGCTGGCCTCAGACGGGCATCTGACAGTTCAGCAAAGGGAACTAGGAGCGTAGGGCGCAGAGCACAGAAGAGACGTTGTCTTGGATGGTGAGGGCTGTGTGAGTCTGACCCGTCAGCTCTCCTCCTAGGGCAGGCCCTTGGGGAGAAAGAAGCCTGCCCAGGTGAGACTGTGGGTTTTAAGACCCAAACAAAGCTGGCAGGGTAGATCGGAGTCACCGGGCTCCAGAAGTGTGACTTGAACACAAGCCTCAGGTACCACTTCCAGATCGTGGTCTGCTGTGGTCCTGCCGTCCGAGCCCAAGAAAGCAGGCCCTGCTTTCAGGTAGAAGCACCCCTCCCTGTCTCTTCTGCTTCTGCCACAAGTCAGCCCTGATGCCCATAACTAAAAAACTAGTTCGTAATTTAATTTGGGGAGATTGGTTGGCAAATGCTCATAAACAATTGGGTCTTTGGAAAACTCTATCTTTAGATTTTTTTTTAATTACCTATTATTTTGCTTGCTCTGGCTGCCAGAACCCCCACTGCAAACACGGAGAAGATGCTGGCTACCTGGACTTTTCTTTGATGAATAGTTTTAATTAAAAAATTCTGCACCATAAGTTATTTTAATGTTACAAACATACCAAGGTATGCAGTCATAAATTTAAAAAACACATTTAATTAATCTATAAATATGCTGCAAAATTGACAGGGTATATTTAAAGCAGGGGGGAATGTGGCATAGATAGCTAATGATGACAATTAAGAATCGTGTAAAATAAATGAAAAATCAATACTCAGAACAGTTTGGGGAAAAAGGAAAAAAAGAGAGGAACTAAAACAACACGTGGTTGGTCCGTTAGGAGAAAGAGTGGGCACTGCCTGGAGCCCTAAAATGTCTCTCTTTGTGGGGAAAGACGGTGGCTGGGTAGCATTCTTTGCTCATCCTCACGGATCACCAGTCCTCCTGGGAGCCCCTGCCGGGGTGACACGCAGGGCCAGCCTTGGGGTCTGGGAGGAGGATGGCTGTGTTCACTCCCTAAACAAAATCTGCTCCTTACTAGTTATGGGTCTGGAAGGAAGCCCTCAATGCTCCCTGAGCTACCAGATGCTGACAGAGGGACATATGGTCTTTTGTACCCAGAGTCCAGTTTTCTGCATTTAAGCTCCGTGACAAGTTGTGGGGGTGCTCGTGTCCCCCGGAGGCAGGGGGCTTTGAGGCCATGACGACCAGCCCACTTACTGCGCGTGGGCACCATGGACCCTCCACACAGGGGGCCACGGTGCGCCCGGGGACCTGCGTGCCTCGTTGCAAGAAGCACCCTCTGCAAAAAGACGTGTGTGCAGTTCTTAAAGCTGCAGGGTGCTTGGCTTGGCCAGACCAGCAGGTGCGTTCTAACCTCCATCACTACGGTCAAATGACAGACAACTGTGGGTCCCTCAGTCAGGGTTTCCCTCCAATTAAGGCATATTCACGTTTTTCCCCTAATTAGGTATTCTTTGTTGCATAATGTTTGCTCTAATCTTTCGGAATCTTTCTCAATATCCAGTCATTACAGGCTCCCCTTGAATTCAACCAAAGCATGTTATTTTTTTCTGCTAATTATATCCTCATTTACAGATTGGCGCCTCTTCTGATTGGCTCTGTGTGCCAGTTGCTATGACTTCATTAATCGTATCTCCTGACCCTGTTATTTCCTGTGACAGGACTTGCTCCTCGTGTCCTGTGGCTCCAGATCCCTGGGTCACTTCTCACCAGGGTTGAAAGTGTATCAGACACAAGGGGTTCAGGATGTGGGTCACGGCCACAGTCACTAATCACTGCACACGGCCACGGTACAAATGGCTGCCGCAGGCTGGGCCCTTTCTTTTCTCCACTTTTTTTAAATTAATGTTTTAAAGGTGTCATTAACAGGTTAGTTTCGTTTAAAAATATGCCTGATTTAAAAAAAAAAAAAAAAAAGCTAAATGTGTCTCCTTGCCCTGTCCCCCAGAGAAAGCCTCATTCACATACAAATCCTAAAAACCCTCGGTTTTGTGTGGGCTGTCGCTGTGGGAGGGGGACTCCAGCTTCAACGCAATTCATCTAAAAAAATTTGAATTTTAAAATCTTGAAGAGGTAGTAGAATTTTCTAATTTCAGGCATACACAAATAAAAATAAAAACAAGCAAATTAAAAAATAATAATGGTATATAAAACTACAACAAATCATAGTTGTTAAAAAATAGCAAAATAAAGCTTTCTGGACAACTAAATTTAAAAAAAAAGGAGTTTCACTGATAGACAAGATATGTATATTAAGCGATAATTAAAATGAATGAATTACATTTGCATACGAATGCTATCTTTTTTATAAGCCCAGTGAAGTAGTGGGATGTGAAAATTTGGGGGGTACCCAGGGCAGACAGTGTGTTGTGATCCCCACTTGCAGATTCCAGGCCATCAGAATAACCCAGTTTCCTAGAATCAGAGACCTGGGAAGAATCAAGCCCACAGAGTTTAAATGCAAGTTAGTTAATATGAAAAATGCTGTATCTAGTTGTTTGCAAAATTACTTTTGTTGATTAAAAGGCTCTTCAGAACTTCCGGCTGGTGAAAGGGTTTTAAATTGTCTAACGGTGATTGTGATTGCTATGCAGAAAAAAGGCCGCGCAAAGCAAACCATTATATCACTGAATCTTTGTTAAGCAGGCCTTGAAAGTGTCTGACAGCATAATTAATCTTGTGATATGAACAAAGAAACCAACTCAATAGTATTGAAGATGCTTATTAAAAATACTAAATACCTTTTTCCACTTAAAAACCTTTGGAAACAGTGTGGGAAGTTGCATTACCTTTTTGTTTTTGCAGCATTTTCCACTAAAATTGATACTTGGGTCTTCAGCGCAGCAGTGAAACTGCGACACGTACAACAATGAGAACGCGTTGGAAAAAACCATGATCCCCAAACAGGAAGGCTGGCTGGGCTCACCAGCCGGCAGCTGCAGAGTCCGACAACACCCTGGCAGCGATTCCGGTTGCCAAAGTTGAGGCAGAATTAATGACTGGCAATCTTCCTTTGGTGACAAAAAACCTGCAAAATCTGAGGCGTTCCTCAAAATTGTTCTTTTCTCTTGGGAACACAAGTAAGGACTGTGCACACAACTGTTTATGATTCCAAAGAGCTTCAGAGACACAGGACATGTTTGGTTGTTCTGGGTTCCTTTTTGTGAGGGAAGGGTTTGCGTGCAGTTACCAGGGCTTCCTAGGTCCCCTAAGGAACTCTGCTGTGCCCGTCCACATCCTGGGAAAATGAAGGCGGCCCCAAGGAGCCGTCAGCACTGTCTCTAACCTGCGCTGGCAGTGTGGTGAGACACTGGGGAGGGACAGAGCCTTGGCGAGTGGGGTTAGATGGGCTTCCTCGTATTTCCTGGAATTTTTACCTGGATGGTGAGCAAAGAGAGTGCTGGCATGTGACACATTTGCAGTTGGCAATTGCTGTGTAACTAAAACCCACATATTTTCAGTGCATATAGCAACAAGCATTTGGTTAGCTCGCACATCTGTGGGTGACCTGGGGGTGGCTGATCTTGACTGGGCCTGCTTCTGCTTCTTCAAGTCAGCTGGACTTGACTGGCCCTGGCTGGACCTAACTGGATAACTCGGCTGCATGAGTCTGTCATCCTCACCGGCCCGGGCATGTTCTTTTCATGCTCATGGCAGGAATAATACAAGAAAGCAACTGGGGCACAGGAGGGCTCCCGAGCCCTTGGCTTGTAACTTGGGGTTTGTGCCAGTGAGCGCCAAGATATAGTCATTGAAACAGAAACCTTTGCCAAGGGGGTCAGAAAAAGGACTGAAATGACACATTAACAAGTAGTGCACTTACATCTGCACTTTTTGGTTAAAAAAGTTACAAATCAAACTCATTTGCAAACTAAGAATAAATGGCAATTTCTTTCCCTTAGTATTGAGGAAAATAAATTCGAATGAACTATTAGTTTCCCATGAAGCCAGTAAGTGGAAGAGAAATAAGTAAGAGGAGGATGTATTGGAAGGGGTGGTTTAAACCATCACCATTTACAGCTGAAATGGCCATCTACCAAACAAACCCACAAAAAGGAAAAACAACAGAAAAAATGTTTTCATTATTAAGAAAGTTGAGCAAGATGCTGGATAAAGCACCAAACTACAAAAATCAAGAGTATTTTGTTTTTACCAACTATAACCAACCAGAAAATACAACTGAAAAATAAGATATTATTCACAATAGTAAATTATTCACAATATGTAAAATACACTGAAATAATACTTCAAAACTTGAATATAACATCATAAAATGATAACATTATAAGCTTGCCAATTCTCCTATACTAAATCTATAAATTTAACTCAATCCATGTAAAATTCAAAAACTCCAAATCAGATTTTTGACAAAATTCACAAATCAACTCTAAAATCTAAATTTACTTTAAATTTACTCTAAAATTAAGTGAAACAAATATACAAAAATAGCTACTTCAACAACTTAAAAAGGAAATTTAAAGAGGAAAGAATTTATGTATCAAATATAAAGTCACATTACAAAGTCAGAACAATACACAGTGTGCCACTGGAAAAGAATAAATAGATTAATAGACAGATAATACCACAGAGCTAAGGAAAAGGGCTAAATTTATTAGTGAGAGCTTTTGAGAAAACTAGATGACTCTGTCACTAATTATCAGAGAAATAGAAAACAAGATGTCCAATAGTATCATATTCAGGTAGACTCTAAAATGGATTGAAATGTGAAAATGTGAGGTGTAAATATGAATGGTAAAAATATATAATTACTAGAATAAAGTACAATTATCACTGTGACTTAAGGAGAGGAAGTACCTTCTAAACAATTTTAAAAACTCAAATGTAGGCAAAAATATCTGAAGGATTCGCTCTAATCAAAATTAAGGCCTTTGGTTCATTAAAGGACACCTTGGATAAGTTAATAAACCAATAACAGAATGGGAGAAGATTTTGCAATATTTTAAACTGAGAAGGGATTAATACCTAGACAGTAACCCCCAAAAGAAATGGCCAAATTATATGTTCAGGCAATTTACAGAAAAGGAAACTCCAAAATCTAATAAGTATAAAAAGAGAGGCTGAAAATCATTACCATGTTTCCCCGAAAATAAGACCTAGCCGGACAATCAGCTCTAATGCGTCTTTTGGAGCAAAAATTAATATAAGACCCGGTCTTATTTTATTATAAGACCAGGTATAATATAATATGATATAATATAATATAATATAATATAATATAATATAATATAATATAATATAATATAATATAATAATATAATATAATATAAAATACCGGGTTTTATATTAATTTTTGCTCCAAAAGATGCATTAGAGCTGATTGTCCGGCTAGAGCTTATTTTCGGAGAAACACGGTAGTAATCAAAGAAATGCATATTAAAACAAAAAGATACCATTTTACTCCTAATACACATGCAAGAATTGGTCTGCGAGAAAACCCCCCGAGTGTGTAAGGATGAGAGAACGGAAACCACTTATGCTGCACTTGTGCGTCTGTGACTGCGTAGTCACATTAAAGGTATACACTCTCATGACTCAGGTGGTTCCCTGACACGCAGAAGCTGAGAGCGAACACTGCATGCAGGACGATTACTGGGGAGCGTGCTGAGCATCATTGTTCAGGGGAGTGACACTGGTAGGGAGGCTGAACTGGAAGCAGTCACTACAGGGGCCTCGGCTGTGACACTGTCCTACAGGGTGCGCTGAAGCCGGGATGGCCCTTGAGAGCTGCGTTGAGATGGTGGGGTGGGGCCCAGGACCTTGAGTGAGGCTGTTCTTTCAGTCCCCGGGAGAAGGACTCAGTTTTAAGCCATTGGCAGCCAACACTCCCAGAAGCTGGGGCACCCTTGGTCCTGAAGATGATATCCGTGTGGCCCACCGCAGCAAGCTCTGACCTCATGAGCCAGGAATACTACCACTGGACCCTCCTTCCAAAGAAGTCCTCATAGACAGTCCCAAGGGACACGTGGGTGTTATACAATTGATTATGGAGGAGGCAGGAGTTGGGAGACTGCATATGTAGCCCTGGCAAGATAAGTAAAATGTGGACTGATGAACACAGATGCAAAAAGCCTCAAAAAATATTAGCAAACCGAATTCAGCAATACATTAGAGAGATCATACACTGTGATCAAGTGGGATTTATTCCTGGGATGCAAGGTTGGTTCAATATTCACAAATCAATTAATGTGATACACCCCATAAACAAAATGAAGGATAATCATATGATCATGTCAATAGATGTAGAAAAAGCATTTGACAAAATCCAGCATCCATTTATAATAAAAACTCTCAGCAAAGTGGGAGTAGAGGGAACATACCTCAACATAATAAAGGCCAGATATGACGAACCCACAGCTAACATTGTACTCAACAGAGAAAAGCTAAAATCGTTCTCCTTAAAATCAGGAACAAGACAAAAATACTCACTTTCACCACTTTTATTCAACATAATACTGTAAGTCCTAGCCATCAGACAAGAAAAAGAAATAAAAGGTATCCAGATGGGAAAGGAAGAAGTAAAACTGCCATTATTTGCAGATGATATAATATTAGAGAATGCTAAAGATTCCATAAAAAAGAAAAAGAAAATCAACTATACAATCCAATTAAAAATGGGCAGAGGACCTAAATAGACATTTCTCCAAAGAGGACATACAGATGGCCAATGGACATATGAAAAGACGCTCAATGTCACTAATCATCAGAGAAATGCAAATAAAAACCACAATGAGCTATCACCTCACACCTGTCAGAATGGCCATCATCAATAAGTGAACAAACATATGTTGGCGAGGATATGGAGAAAAGGAAACCCTTGTGCATGGTTGATGGGATTTACTACAGAAAACAGTACAGAGGTTCCTCAGAAAATTAAAAATAGAACTACGTTATGACCAAGCAATTCCACTTCTGGGTATTCACCCAAAGAAACCTAAAACACCAATTCAAAGAGACATATGCATCCATATGTTCACTGCAACATTATTTACAATAGCCAAGATACGGAAGCCACCTAAGTGTCCAGAAACAGACAACTGGATAAAGGAGATGTGGTACATTTATATGATGGAGTATTACTCGGCCATAAAAAAAGAATGAAATCTTTTATTTATTTATTTTTTTTAATTAAAGTCTATTGGGGTGACAATGGTTAGTAAAGTTACATAGGTTTCAGGTGTATTCAAAAAAAATCTGAAAACATTTATCTGTAAAGATATATGTACCCCGACGTTCACTGCAGCATTATTTACAGTGGCCAAGACATGGAAACAACCAAAGTGTCCTTCGATAGATGATTGGATAAAGAATGAAATCTTACCATTTGCGACAACATGGGTGGACTAGAGGATATTATGCTGAGTGAAATAAGACTGAGAAAGACAAATACCATATGATCTCATTTATACATGGAATCTAAAAAATAAAAATAAATAAAAAATAAACGAACAAACAAAACAGAAAGAGACTCATAGACACAGAGAACAAACTGGTGGTTGCCAGATGGGAGGGGGGTTTGGGGGCAGGGTGTGACAGGTGAAGGGATTAAGAAATTCAAATTGGTAGTTGCAAACAGTCACGGGGATGTAAAGTTCAGCATAGGGAATATGGTCAACAATATGGTAATAAATATGGATGGTGTCAGGTGGGCACTAGACCTAGCAGGGTGGCGGGGGTCACTTCATAAGTTATATAAATGTCTAACCACTATGCAGTATACCTGACACTAATACAATATTGTATGTGAACTGTAACTGAAAAAGAGAAAAGCACAGGAGTATAATATGGCAACGTGCACGGATTCAAAGCAATGCTCATATGTACAGAGAACACGGGCGTCACACGCACACAAATGCAAACACACCCCCAGTGAGCGCAGCACGCTTGCTGAGAATGCAGCCCAATGAACACAGGGCCGTGCTTGCCTAAGGGTGAGGGATGGACTTAAAGGGAGGGAACTGACAAAGTGAAGGACGGTCTCCGTTGATCAACAGCGGAAACAGGCTGCAAACCAGGGATTACAAGGACCTCGACGTCGGCACCAGAGTCCCGGAAGAAAACAAGAAGTCATAGTAGCGTCCCAGACTTCTACCCTTACTCAGGTCATCCTCCACGACATCCCACATCCCCTCATGGAGCTGTGTGGCCAGCTGCTGCATCCACTTTCTGGGGAAGGAGGAGTAGGAATTACTTCCCAGATGTTGTGGGCTCCTGTTTTCATACTGGCATCTAATCCCAGGTTGGTCAGGGAAATGAGAAGAAAGAGGTTTGGGGGCTAAGGAACATGAAGAAAGCACCTGTGGAGTTGCTGTGAAGAGAATAAATTCAAGCATGGAGTTTAAAAGATGCTGCCAGTGGAAAGTAGGCGTGGATGGAGAAAATGAGGAGAAAATCAGGAATTGGGGAGGGAGGGAAGGAGGGAGGCATGCCTGGAGAGAACACAAGTGCAAAGCGCCATTTACAGCGGGAGAAACAACGTTAAAGACAGACTCAAGTATTTTTAAACTGTGAAGCTGCCAGGAAATGTGAGGCAGAATGTATACAGTCCACATGGGGAAATGTTTTTTATAGAAAAATCCAGTTTCTAGGATATTCTTATCACAGGGTTGGGAAGCAGGGAACAGACTGAGAACAACGGCTTTGGTGAACGTGGTCTAAGAGAGGCCAGCCCCCTCGCTGGAAGTCTGTGCTCTTAGAAGGAAAAATTACACACGAGTAGATGCATGGCTGGTCATCTGCGTCCTAGTACAAACGGCCACAGCATCGCTCTGTGACCTCACACACGTCCTGCCCCTTTTGGGGCCTTTGCTTGCCCATTTGTAAAAAGAAAAGTCAACTTTTCTTTTGCTGAGCTTCTAGGACTAGTGCTGATAACATCTCGGCTCCAGCTGTCAGGGAGCTGCAGCAAAATAGCCGGCCCCGTCCTGCAAGCAACAAACTGATAAACTGATGGGTTTCTTTGCCTCAGATGGGGGCAGGAGGAGAAATAGAAATACTAGTTTAGGTGGAGCGGCTGCTAGTGTTTGTCATGCCCTCGGCTGTACTGTCAGCACCTCACCACCCTAGAGTAAACCTAGGGTTTAAAAATAAATGACTATATACGTTTAATATTATGTGTCCTCTTCGTGCAGCACAGTTACATCATCCTCTGTTTAAGTGAGGCTGCAACAATTTCCTCCAGCCTTGGAGAACAAACTGGCACAGCTGTACATGGGCACATCACTGGATGACCTAAGGGACTGTTAAAGTAAATTCCATCAGACCTTTTTTTTACTTACATGTATTATTGGGCATATTACACAGTGGGACGTTACAACTGCTTCTGATTGTATCTGATGCCCTTTCCTGCACGTGAGCTCTTTCCCACTGTATGAGACAGAGCCCACTCACCTCCAGAGAAGTTGAAGGGATAAGATATTTTTCCTGCTTTGCTTGCAAACAGGGCACAGGACACGAGTCTTTGAATTAAACTTGAAAGAAACAGTGAAGTGGGAACTGTGTGGAGTCCATTCTGCAGAAGGTGGTGGCAGCGAGTGTCCACGCCTTATCTCCAGAGGCACCAATAGCACAGTGACAACACGAGGGATGCCATGGAGGGTCTCTGGTATTGGCGGCATTGTCCGTGACATCTGGGCTCGCCAGGTGTGGCTGCAGTGCCTTATGGAGGGATTGGGCATCCTTTCCAGTCACACAATTCCGAAACCTGTTTCTACAAACCCTCAATAGAAAGGTTGCTCAAAATCCTTTTAATAGTTTTGGCCTTGAATTCGTCTAATTTGATTGGAGCTCAAAATCCTGCTGCAAACACACGTGGACATGAGAAGTTAACTACGCAAGATGAGGGCATCACCCCTTTTGGGGCCTTCGCTTCTTCTACTTCTTTAAATGTTTGATTTACGTAATTGACCACTGAAGCCATCTGGATTTGTACATTTCATTGTGAGAAGTTGTTTAATTACATTTTTGTTGTTGTTCATACACAGAGCTATTTAAATTTCCTATTTCTTCTGTGCCAATTTTGGTAATTTATGTCTGTTTAATGTATTTCATTTCTTCTAAATTGTTGAATTTATTAAATTGTTCATAATATTCCCAAATTACCTTTTAAATGTCTTTCGGATCTGTGTAATGTTCCCTCTTCCATTTCTATTTTTGTTCATCTGTGTCTTCTCTTTTTTCTTGATCAGTGTGTCTACAGGTATATTGAATTTGTTCATCTAATCAAAATACAACTTTGGTTTCATTGATTTTTTTCTAGTTGTATATTTCTATTTTTATAGATTCCTCTCTTTACTATTTCTTCCTTCTACTTAGTTGAGTTAATCTGAGTTTAATCTGAGTTTTCTTTTTCTAGCTTCTTAAGGTATAAGCTTATAGCTGTTATTTTAGACCTTGCTTTCCCTGAAATAAACAGAGAAAGCTATACCTTTTCCTCTAAAAAACCGCTTTAGCTACATCTGATAAATGTGGCATGTGTGTTTTCTTATTTATTCTGTTTAAACTATTAATATTTTGGCATTTCTCTTTTGATTTATTTTTTGATCCATGAGTTTCTCAGATATATCTTTCCCAAATGTTTGGGAATTTTTCAGATATCTTTTCATTATTGATTTCTATTATACTTTAATATACCCTATATGATTCCGGTCCCTTTAAATGTATTCACTTCTTTAATGGCTCAGCATGTTGTCTATCTTTGTGAATGTTCTATGTGCAATTGGAAAGTATTTTGCTGCTATTGGGCAAAGTGTTCGATAAATGTCAATAAGTCCCATTGGTTAATAATGTTATAAAGATTTCTATAAAGTATACATTTTATACTTATTCTACCAGTTACTGAGAGAGGAGTGCTGGAATCTTCAACTGTATTTTGGTATTTCTCTTTTTCCTTTAATTTTACCAGTATTTGCTTATGTATGGTTGAGCATCTATTTTTAGGTACATACATGTCTATTTACCTGTTTTTTTTGTTTTTGTTATTTTTTTTGAGATTTGAGCATTGGTATCATTAAGGAAAGTTCTTTTATCTCCAGTCATATTCCTTGGTATTAAGTCTAGTTTATTCTGATGTTAATATAGTCATGTAGTCTCCTTGTAATTAGTTTTTGCATGATATACCTTTTTCTATCTTTTTATTTTAAGCTATTTGTGTCATTATTTGTACCAGTAAGTTCTTATACATAGATATTCATTTTTGGTATTCAGGAACAAAAATAGAATCTCCAGGAATCCTTGGGATTCCTTAAATCATGTTATCCTATATTTATAATACTTTTTGCTAAAGTAATATATTTATACAGTTTTTTCAATAATTTATATGGGAAAAAAGACCTCTCCCTGATATAGACACTTATAATAGAAAAGATTTTTAAAAAGTATATCAACAAATAATGCCATTTAAAATAAAATCATTTACAAATTTGAAAAATAATACCATAACATTTAAATATCTAAAAGGCATTATTTCTTTTAAAAATAAACCCACACATACATTAATGTCTTACACACTAGTCTTTACCTTTTTCATGACAAATATTATAAATGTAGAAATTTTCTTTCATGTTTGCATTGATGGTGGTTTAATTATTAAGACTGTATCCAAAAGCATCTGCAAATTGGAATTTAGGTTATAGGTTTCCTTCATATAAGATTATTTCTTTTTAACAATAAAAATCTTTTGTTTGCTTGCCTTTGTTTTGGTTTTGTGATTGAAATTGATATTCTTTTTGCCAATAATGATTTTAGATCCATTTCTAATTTTATGTATGAGTATTTTACTATAATTCACATACTCATCTCTTTGTATACATTCTATTAAAGCATTTACAAAGAATCATAGCGTGTAGTGATTATTAAAACATTGGAAAATGCTAGTGAATATTATGGGTTAGGACTCAAGTAATGTAACATTAGAATCACTTATCAAGGTTAACAGCACTGCACAGGCTCATGTGCCAAAAATGTCCAACTTAAGGACTTATTTTTAAGAAGTTGTTCTTGAATACCAATCATAGGATTCATATAAAGTATTCTATGTATATAAACTTATTAATTATTATTCTATTTGCAAGAACAATTTACTGTTAGTAGAAACAGAACCACAAAGATAAATTTACATCATGGCAAGATCTACGCCTAAGACTAACTGATTAGACTGGGCTGCTTCTCTGCTACCTGCTTCTTCCCTGGTCCCCATCAATGCCTATTTTAACTTTACATTCTGCATGATACTATTTCCTGCCCTTGTTTTTTGAGTTGACATCAGTAGATACTTTATTGTTAAGCTTTCATCTGTACCCAAGATGAATACTTTTTCTGTTTTCCCAATTTCTTGACTAACATTTATCAGTATTATAATTTATTGAAATAAGTTTCCTAAAAATGCAGGGAAGGAGTTTTCACATGGAATATTAATGATGTACTGGGGATGCCCAAAAAATGTATACACATGTACACTTTGGTCAACGTTGCTCAAGCAGTCATTTGCCATAATCAGAAGTGTCTGGATGCTGATGGTAACCACTTTGAGCACTCTAGTAATTACAGAAGTCAAATGTGACTTATGTTCGTCTTTTGTTATTAGTATATATTGAGTATTACCATTTAATAGTTTTTTCCTTTCTTAAAATGAGTATACATTTTTTTGGCACCCTCTGTATTTGGGTCTTGCTTTTTTATCAAGTCTGATAATCTCTGGGTTTTTAACTGATATCTTAGGCCATTTATATCTAATACAATTATTAATATGGCAAGTTTAAGTCTACCATCTTGCCATTTGTTTATATTTCTTCCATAGTTTTTTGTTTCTTTTTCCTCTTTTCCTACCTTCTTTTGAATCCAGTGAGTATTTTTCAGTATTCTGTTTTATTTCTATGTTGGGCTTATTGGGTATACCTCTGCTCCATTTATTCTTAGTGATTGCTTATGGTTTGCCAAGTGTATCTTTACCTCCTTATAGGCTACTTTCAATTTATATTATTCCACTTTATGTAAAACATTAGAACCTTAGAATAGTATACTTCCACTTTCCCCCTCTCACCTTCCCATCATTGTGCCACTGGGACCATAGATTTTAATTAGAAGGTAACTTTTAACTGCACTGCCACCCTATATCTATATCTGTGTCTTGATCTCGATCTCAATCTTTACCTATGTCCTTAAAAAGTTATTATCTTTTAATTTTTTTAAACCTATTGTATAATTAATTATTCATCTATTGACCATTTTTGGTGCTTCCCATCCCTTTTTATAAACCTGATTTTCAATGTGGTGTTATTTTCCTTTTACCCAAAAATCTTTAATATTCTGGTAGCCTTTGAATGTGCTGCTGCATTTGCTGGAAATGCTCTTCCCCCAATTCCCTGGATGGCCAGTTCTCTCACTCCTTTATGTCTTTTGCTCAAATGTCAAGTCTATATGAGATCCCTTTAACCACCTATTTAATATTGTAGTGTCCTGACCACCCCCAGCACTCTCTACAACCCCTCCTTGCGTTATTTTTCTCACAGCACTTAATAATTACCATCCGACCTGCCTAGTAATTTTTGTCTGTCTCCGTGCAGTTAGAACGTAAGCGCCATGACAACAGGAAAATTTCATCTGTTTTGTTCACTGATGCACCTAGCAATACCTGTCCTAATGATGCGCCTGTTGTACACCTAGAGCCTGTAACAACACCTTGCACGTGACAGGTGATAAATTGAGTGAATACATGAAGTTTCTCTTGGGTTCTTACAAAGAACAGAGAGGGCCTTCTCAACTCTTGGTCCAAATCTATTCTCAACTGTCTATAACACTCTTAGACTAGTCCACTTTTTCACCCCAGGTGGTTTATTTAGTGGCCAATCCATACAATGACTTGACCCAATAATTGGACTTGTACTGAAAACCATCTCAGAGCCAGGGCCCTGCCAGGTACTGGGGACACAGAAAGAAGATGCAGAGCCTGTGTCAGGATGCTCCTGGTCCTCCAGCCAGGGAGTCTGGTGAATTCACCCATAATCACACACTGGGTGATGCTGGGATGGAGCTAGTGGAGGTGACCGGGGGGCATTGGGGAAAGCTTCTCAGAGGAGGAGACAAGTGTACTGGGTTTTGACAAAAAATAAAATAAGAATTTATCCACACATGAGTACATATCTAAAGTGGAATAGTTCATTTTAAAAACGAAAAACTCAGTGGCCGGTTGGCTCAGTTTGTTAGAGTTCAGTGCTCATAACACCAACGTCACCAGTTCAATTCCCACATGGGCCAGTGAGCTGCGCCCTCTACAACTAGATTGGAAAAAAAAAACAACGACTTGGCTTAGAGTTGATGGATCCTGTAAAACACACTGTTCCCCAATATTCCCTAATAAAAATGAAAAAACAAAACGAAACTGTGTGGTCCCAAGTGAATGCTCAGCGTCCAGGAGTCCTTACTGGAGCCACTCTAGACACCATCTCAAGCTCTGCTTAAACAAAGGTGCTTGAACTAGATGAGCTGCCACATCTTCGGGACCTGTTCTGGTCCCGCAGGTGGGGTGAAAGACCCTGGGAGAGACCCTCTTCCCATTCTGAAAGGAGCTGGCCCAGCTCGGGCACAGATAGCGGAGCCGAGCAAGCATATTATGCTCTCTTAGACAACACCTGACTTCCCACAGCTGGACAACCTCTGAGGTGCTGCGCTCAGCACCCCACTGTCACGGCACATGTGAGGCGCTGGACATCCTCCCACTGCATCTCTCGATGTGCTCAGGATAAGGCCACCCCAGCCTCGCACCAGTTTAGACGCCAGGAAAGGAGCCTCACCCGGCTCCCCTCTCGGGCCGTCCCTCACGCCGTGAGACCGTCCACCATTTGACTATGCATGCAGCCAGATTCTTGGGTCAGTCCCCACCTTTGCGTGTACCAAACAACGCCCAAATGTTTTCTCCAACCATCTGGGTAGACATGTACCCTAATGCCCTTAACTTGTCCCCAATCCAGTAAACAAAGCCTCAGTGACACATAAACATGATTTATGAAAACAAAACCTTCCCCCAAGTCTGCTTAGAGAAGCAGTGTCACAGAGCTGTAAGCAAAGATGAAAGCCCATGATTAGCGGACCCACGTGTACACAGGGAGCATGCAGCCTGCGGTTCTCCGTCTCCCTCAGGGCTGACCACCAGATTGACAATGAACTACCAGTCCATGTACACGGGCACTGCCCTCTACTCCATCTCACCGACTTCTCCAACCATCAGAAGGGCTGGGACCCTTTGTATCTGCCTGCGACAGGTGAGGAGGTCCTGATGGAAGAAAGGTGAGTAATGTTCACTAGGCAACAGCCAGTGCATGAGAGACTTGGGCCTGGGCAGTAGGAATGGAGAAAAGCATTGGCAGGGATCACTAGTATCCACAAAGCGGCCAGAGACCACAAGTAAGAATCTCAGCCCAACAGAACAAGTCCTGAGGCTGCACTGTCTAATCAGGGTGCAGCCCACCGCACTGGCTGGATCTCGCGTGAGCACCACCTGGCCTCCGTGTAGTGGTGTGCAGCTGACAGGCACACACTAGATGGATGCGAATGGCAACTGGGAAACATCTGGCTGGAGACAGGATGGCAGCCAGCATCCTGGTGAGCCCGGAGGAGAGAAGGTCCTGGACCGCCTGGGAGCTCCTCAAGGGCTCTGTGTGTTCTTGGGGGGACTTCGGAGACGTTGGCCAGAGCCCTTCCCCTCTAAGTCCTCCAATAAATGAGAAGACCCAAAGATCAGGGAGGGATTGCATCTACAGCCAACGCAAGGCTCCCGGTCCTGCCGCAAGTCTAGCCGCTAGCCACCTACCCGACCAGCTGCTCCCACTGCTCCTGCAGGCAGGGACAGGCAGGCCCTAGATGTGCAGTGAGAAGGGGCGCCTGCCACACGGCAGAGGAGCTGGGAGCACCCTTCCTGCCCCCGAGGGGGAGACTCAGGGCAGGCCACTGAGAACAGCAAACGTGTCCCGATGTAACCGCCCCAGGGCAGCAGGCTCCTGCACCCTTCTCAGCAGGTAAGCCACTCTCTTCCCATGGGAAGGACGGAATGAAGGAAACAGTGGCAGTCACTTTTCCCAAGGTGCCAGGGCAGAGTCACCGCTCTTCTGGCCACCAGTGGCACGGAGAGGTATGTGATGACACCCTCCCATGGCAAGATTGCATTGTTGACCTCCATCAGTCACAGCTCCCTGCACCCACACCCTGGCTGTGGCCTCACCGTGGGTGCAGTGGATTGTTATGCTTCCCCGGCTCTTGGCTCTGACACTGGCCACGTGATCTGCCTCCAGCCGACAGCGTGTGCACGCAACGGCAGGGTGCCAGTCCCTGAGACTCGGCCTTAAGAGGCATACAGGTCTCTGCTGGCCTTGCTGTGCTCGGACCTCAGCACTAGGAGCACAGGCTGGCCGCATGAGGAGAGACAGGTGGACAGACGCAGGCCAGCCTCTCACCAGCTGCACCGCGGGCAGGCTGCCTGGCCACGCCCACTGGACAGCAGCCGCCCCTGGCCCCCCGCACCGGGGGATAACACAGTGTCTAAGCCCCCGAGGTTAGGAGTTGTCTGTCAGGCAGCGATGGCTAACCGGGATGCTCACTTTCGAGATTCACTCTGAACCCCCAGGGCCCCAGCAAGCCCTTGGACGAGTACAGATGCTCAATTAGAGTTTGTTGTTTGAATACTTATTTGAATAAAAAAGACTTAAAAACAACTCTCACTAGTAACCGACACACTCTGTGATATTCACCCATGTGATTTGGGAGGAGCGAAACAAACATGTCCCAACAGCACTCTCTCCCGGTACGTGTCACTCAACACCTGCGGCCCCAGGCCCGAAGCAGCTGACACGTACATCGCACAGCAGCTTCGGTGGAGCCTTCATCCCCCACTGACTCTGGTGGAACGAAGTGAACCAACATGATGACATGTTTGTTTGGACTGTGCTCGTTCTGAACGCTCAGCCACCTCTCCTGGAGGCGTGGGAGTCCAGCCAGAGGTGGCCAGCGTGAGGCTGATCATATCTCTGGCCCCCGCTTTCTCAAAGGCAATTTCCCACCTGTCTGAAGGAACCTTTCAGGCTGGCCCAAGGCTGTTCCAGGACACCATTCTGGATGGTGGACGTCAGGTGGAAGAAGCAGTCTTCAGAGAGCTGCATTCCCATGGGAATGGCGACAGCTTGAGCTTGGTGGGGAGTCCTGCTGTCCTCCGAACCGTGCATATGCTGAAGCACACCAGCTTGCCGACTGCGGCTCGTAGCTTCCCCAGAGCTGCGAACGCCCTGCCCCTCTCCTTTCCACCTTGAAGATGCGCGAACTCACGCACAGATCGGGCTGTGTAAGGGAGAGCGTCCCCACGTGGGAGGAAAGGGGGCTGGGGGGCCGATGCTCTCCCCAGGGGGTGGAATGGGCGTTTGTGGGGGAATCTCAGAGCTTGTGGCAAAAACAGCCACCCTTCCCAGCACTGCACTGTGGTGTTTGGTTTCGTGGAGGTTTTTATTGGAAACAGACTTTACAAGGCAGATTTCTTCTGACGGCAGCAGACATGAAGGACGCACCATCTCAGGCAGCGTCAACGAGAGGCCGCCAACTGCACTAAAGGAGACACAGACCTATGGCCCGTGCACACCCCACGCAGTTGTACTGCGGCTGCTAGATCGGCTTGAAGACTGCAGCTCCCAAACCACGGATTGTGCTTCTGTCTTTGCCAAGATAGGACAAGAGGGCCCCGGAGACTCTCTTCTGACTCTGAGGGAGGGGGGAGTGGCGCAGAAGGAGGAGGAGGAGCGGGGTCGGGGGAGAGGAGAAATTCCCTGTCAAAAATCTTTTTAGTGGCACAAAACTAATTCTGTTCATCTTGGATTTGGTGAGCTGGATAATATTCTGTGCACAGCTCCTAAATGAATTATTAAATGTCAACTCAAGATGGCTTAACTAAAACACCCAATTTAATAACCAAAAGAATCTAAGGTAACAATAATCATTTACAGGGGACTGTAGAGCTGTCAAGTCAAACCATCATAGACAAGCTTTGGGGTTTTCACGTAATCCCTTTCCACACCTCATCTCTGTCACTACATGGCCGTTCTAAAGAGCACATTTCACCCCAATAAACATCACCCCTTCAGTTCAGGCTTCGTGATTCACATCCAGCCAGTAACCCTTTTTTCCCCCCTAAAATATAAAGCTAAACAAGATCTCAGTCACAACCACCAAATCTTTATTAATGCATTCCTTGTGCTACTTCTGAATATTAATAAAAATTAATAATTAATTTTGCCTTTGGCATTGCAAGATATACTAGTTTTAATTAGTGTACTGTACTCCTATACAATTAAAAAATAATTGATGTCCACGCTTATTGGCGGTGTCTGTGATCTTCTTTTCTGTTGTTGTCAACAAAAGCCTTAAAAAACAAGCTGGAGAATGTCGTGCTGTCCGCTTGATTTACACACCCAAAGTAACAGGCAAATCTTTTGATGAAACAGAGAAGTTTTCTGTTTAAATTATACACAAGTATATTAACCAGAAAGAGAAAATTAAAAGCTGATGGCTACAAGGAATAATAGAAAGTCTATAAAAATGTTTTCTCTATCAACAAATTTGCCTGGAAAATATCAATGGTTGGCACCACCCCTCAGCTGCAGCGAGGAGAGGCCATCTTGGACTTGTTACGTCAGTGCCGTCAAGCATTTAATTCTAATGTCCTCCTTAACCAGCCTTCATTATTTTAATTCAGTATATCATGTTCCTGCTCGACTGCATCATTTTAATTGTGCCATGACCTACTTCATCATGGAATGCTGAAGAATCTCTGTATCCCCTCTTCCTCTTTCTTTCTTAACAATACAGACTATATAACGCAAGAGAACATTTATGGTTAAAGGGAGAAATAGCTTCCTTTGAAGACATTTGTCTCAGGAATCTTGAACAGAGGATGGTTGTTGTTTTAGAAGGAAATAATTCAAATCCCACAGCCCATGTGTTCCTTGGTGTGTTTTTTTCCTTAGAACCAGAATTCTTATTTTTAAAGAATCCGCATTAAAACAACCACAAATATACCTGTAATACCAAGAGGTGACACACTAGAAGAACCTCGACTTAGGAAAACACAGGGCATAGAAGAAGAGGGTGGTATGAGGTCTGGATTTCACACTTTACCTGAATGGCTAGTTATAGAGTATTTTTTTAAGGCAGAAAAATCACAAATTGATGCAAATGATTCTTTTATCAGATTAATAATCTCAATAGCAATTTTAAGTGAAAAAACAGACTGTGGCAAAGTATCTGTCCTAGAAATGTAATCTTTAGTTTATTCTCCACAACAAGATTGCCTTCATAGAACTTAGCACAATCTAAAATTAAAATTGTCTCAGTCGTGAAATTATACTTGCTCATAACCTGTCTCTGCCCAGGTCTTCAGTGCCGTGGATGAGAGCGGCATTCTTGGGCCCTAACACAATGCTGAGCACACAGCTGACATTCAGCAAACATCTGCAGAATGAATTTGTTAATTCTGACCTAAAAATACGTTCATTGTTTTCCTTCCTTGAGTCTTTTGAATTTGTTTTTCTATGCCCATCAAGAGGTGAATGGATAAACAAGATGTGGAATAACCATATAATGGTCTATTACTCAGAGATAAAAGAATAAACACGACACCATGAATACAACGGAACAACGGGCTGAGGCATAGAAGCCAGGCCCAGCCCGATTCAACGCACATGAGTTCTGGAGCAGGAAAGCCACTGTGCTGAGAGAATCCGCAGAGCTGAGAGGAGGCGCTGAAAGGGGTGGCAGGGAACACAGGCGTGGTAGAAATCTACATCTTGATTGGGCTGGGGTTCCATGGATGCGTAAGTTTGTCAAAACTCATCAAACTGTAATGCTTAAGACCTGCATCGATGTATGTAAATTATGCTTAATTTGAAATTTTAGGAAGACCATCTCTTTTTCCCAGCCCATTGTCAAGTGAAGGAGGAAAAACTCAAGAATGTGTCCGACAGGGCTCCTGGAGTTCCCTTCTCCTCCTCCTCCCACGTCCCCACCTCCCTCAGTCTCCCCCACGTCCCCACCTCCCTGCAGTTCCTGGACATTTCAGCCTCTGCCTCCTGAGGGCACATTGTCCTCCCTGACTCTCCCCGACCTGGGGCCCTGACTTGTCACATGTCACAAAGGCAGGGCTTCCGCATGGCAAGCACGCAGTGTGGGGTGCAGGGAAGTGCCTGCTCCTCTGCCAGAGCTGTGAATAGCACTCCTAACAGCCCGTGTGACGCTGCGGTCTCTGTCTGTGGGCCCAGCTGGGCTGCTGATCAATTTTTACTTCTCAAATTGGGTCAGTGAAAAAGGATGGCGCTTCCCGTTCTGTGATCTAAATTCTATTAACTCTGGGAAACATGGAAATTCCAAAGAAAGCCTTTGGCTTCACTGGGACGACTTTTTCGATAGGCCCATTGACCTATTTTCTTTTTAGACTTTCTTTTAATTAAAAGGCCCACATTTCTTGGGTGTTAATAGAGGATTAGCTTCAGAATGAAGCTGATGCATCATGCAGGGAACAAGCAAGGGGAACGGGGGGCCATCCCCTCTCCTGACCAATGCTTACCCACGTCTGAGGTCTTCTTACCCTACAAACCACTGTGCGGCGTCCTCATGTCTGTACAAGGGACCACGGTAAGTGACAGGGCTCCTGGAACTGTGCCCAGTGGAGCAATGGCTGTGGCCCAGCCTTTGGGCACTCGCTGTGGCCTCTTCTAAAAACTGCCACTCTCCCTCCCGATGCTCTCACCCTGACGTCCCTATTCCCTTTAGTCATGTGACAAGTGCATATGTGGGGCTCGGAGTCACAGCTTGCTTTGGGTTTTCCTGCTCACAGTTGTAGCTCGGCCGTTGGTGTGCCCGGAGACTTGTAGATGTCTGAGCTGCACCCCGTGTCCTGGGCTCCCCACAGTGAGCTCTGCACTTCACCTGAAGCTCCGGCTTATCAAGAGCCATCTGTGGGACACATTTTCATTTGGTGTCCGTCCTGTTCCCAGCCTAAGTCACGTCCAGAGATGCACAATGCAACTCCTGGGCGGTGCAGGCACCTGAGTGGTCTGTCGGGCAGGAGGAAGCAAGACGATGGGCTGGGCTGGGCCTGAGGAGGAAGGGGCCCAGAGGGCACCAGAGGAGTGAAAGTCAGGCTTCTTCTTCAAGGAGGGGACATGTTCAGGTGAAGGAGGGAGTCTGAGCTCAGGAAACAGAGAAATGCTGTTGGGTAAGGAACGAGCACTGCTTTGCCAAAGCAGATTTTTTTTCCCTCTGAAATTCAGACATTCGAATCCTAGCTTCACAAGTTTGGCCTGACCACTGACAGCCACCCAACAGGCACAAGGGACAAACAGAGCTGAGGGTGGCAATAAGCACCGCACAGACCAGAGAAAGGCATCCGCGGCCCTCTGCGCCCCGCCTATAGGGCAGGTCTGCAGCACTGGAACGTGGGGAACGTGAATGAAGCACTGTGCGTGCAGTCCTTCAGTACAGACAGCTACGAAGGATATTTTTCTAGATTATTATCAAAGGCACATTTACCCTGAAACACGGGCCACACAGGTGGTTTCTGGAGCATAAACACAACTCCAAGTCACAGAATAAAGCAACCTGGCCACTGCGTCCTCACACGCGGCCATGGCCCAGGCCTGGCTCCCAGTTGGTCCTTATCCTGACACCTAGGCTTCCCCCTGCCGTTTCTCAGTGTTCAGTGGCATCTCCTGAGCCCATTAAGCACCCACCTTTAAGGAAACTGATGTTTCCAAATGGACACTGAGAACAGACGTCCCCACTGCGACGGCGCTCTCACCCCGTGCTGCATCCGGACCTGGAGACAGAGGTGCGGCAGCCTCAGCCTCGAGTCCGGAAGCAGCTGGCCGGCCATGCTGAGGTCCCAGCCTTCCTCAGCTCCTCAGGCTGCAGGGCCACGAGGGGCGTGGTAGGCGGCCGGAGTCGGGGGTGTGGGGGTCCTTATGCAGACGGCATCGGAGCCCCGAGGAGTCAGGCTGCAGCGACGACGCCCTGCGTTAAAGTCTTCCATTCTCTGGTCACATGGCCCCTTCACGACCTCCCTCACAGGTGCAGACTAGTCAGTTGTTTGTGTGACAGTTTGCTTAAACTTCCCTGTCCCCCCACGTTAAACTATAAGCTCTGGGAGGTCAGCAGCTGGGTGACCACAGTGCCTAGCACATCGCTAGGGCTAATAAGTATTAGTTAGAAAAATAAATAGTCTTATTCAACAAGTTTGAATGTCAAGTCCTCTCGTGAGTCCAAGTACAAATCCAAGTACAGACTTCATGACCCAGGCGTTGGGGCTCCTGGATTCCTGCCCCCACCCGGCTCCTAGCACATCTGGGCCCTCCCTTCTTCTGAACCTTTCCATCCATCCTGGTGAACAGAGGTCAGCTGTCACACTTCCCATGCGGAACTGTAGCTGTTCACATAGGGACGTGTCCGTCCACTAGACCAGGGACTCCTGGGGAGCAGTGGGTAGCACTAGCGACTGGCAGTGGAGCTTGCATGAAATCGGCCTTCTCCTTTTGCAGCCCCTTCTTAACAAAGGTCACCTGAGTGGGCCCAAATCAGTGTCCTGATTTGCCCCCAGGACCAGGACAGACCCGAGTTATGTTTGCCAAGCTATTCCGTGGTAGTGCCCTTTGAGAAAGCAGCCAGGCGTCCGTGAGTCTAAGGACTTCCTGTCGACACTGCAGAGAACAGCCGTGGGGGTGGGGCTGCTCGTCCACGGAGCTCACCCTGAGGCCAGCGCAGGCTGTGCCTCTGTGGGCAACGTGGGGAGAACCTCACGACGAGGGCTGCCAGCGGCCTGCACAGGGTTTTGTCCTGTGTGTGCTTGATTTTTGTGTAACGGGCCAACCTGACATGTCTAACCACACAAATGGAAGTTTTATGATGATAAGATCAGTTTTTACTAAGATATTTATGTGACAAGCTGACAGATATAAAACTACAAAGATGCTTTTATGCCTCCCATCCTTCCAGAGGAAAAAAATAACTACTGAGAAATACTGAGATGACGGGTCACTGAAAAGAATTTATGATGTAAATTACTTAATACCTGGTGAATATCTAATGTGCAGACGAAGTTGGTGTATGAAGGAGGCAAACTTCGTTTCCTAAGATTATAGCACACGGACCCTCCTGAAGAGAAACCCCTGTCCTGGATAGAAACCCCGAGCCTGCCGGAGGAAGGGGATGCCCAGCCTGTCCCAAACTTGGTCCACCCGTGGAGGAAAACCGACACCCCAAAATGAGTGTGCACTGAAAGTGCCAGCACTGAGACAGCCCGCGTGCCGCATGGCGCACACGGCGAGGGACGGGAACCAGCAGAGGACAGGCGGCTTCAGGACATGTCCTGGCAAAGGGCAGGCGGTCAGTCTCCTTCCGTCCAGGTGACAACTGACAGGGCAGCCCCTCACCTGGGAGTCTGGAGTCCTGCCCAGGGCGATGCTGGTAGAATCTGCCATTAGACATTCGCAACCTGAAAGACAACGTCACCTTTCCTTTTGGCTCAGGTGCGCTTCCTTACCTACCACGGAGCACAGCCAAGCCCCGGGGCCTCGAGCACGACTCCTGTGCCCAGCAATGGGTGGGACCCTCCACGGCCTGGCCTTCTGCACCCTCTCATCTGCTCTGCAAGCAGACCCATCACTGCCCTTGCCGGCGAAGGGACAAACCCGAGGCCGGCGGAGGTTGCCGCCCATGCCCTGCCCCACGGCGGGCCGGGAAGGCTCAGGGAGGCCACGCACGTGGCTTTACCAGAGGGCCCAGGTAAGTGTGTCCCGCGTCCTTGCTGAAAGCTGCATAGTCCACAGTCACGGAGGGGTTGGGGTTTCAAAGCCCCGCCTCCCTGTGTCCTCAAATCCCGGCCAGTGGTCTGGGGAATAGGAATTAGGCATGGACAAAGCCTCCTGAGTATACTTCTCCTTTTGTGGTTGTTCCCTTACAACGATGCCCCTTCTGGGGAACCATGGAGGGTCAGAGCTGGGTGGGCCCATTTCTAGGTAGAGAGATGGGGTTCCAGAGTGGAGAGGGGTTTCTCCGGGGCCACACAGCAAGGCAGCCCCCGAGGACGGCTGTGGCTGGGGTCCTTTGCACCCAGGCCCGCTTCTGCCTGGCACCCCACCCTCCTCTCCTGTGTCCTGTCCCCTCCAGTGTGTTCTCTCAGTTCAGTTATTTCCAGGGTGTTTGCAGGGAACTGACCTTCCCCCGCAACACGTCTGTAGCTCAGGAGAGCAAGAGCGTGCATGCGTGTGAACGCGTGTCAGTGTACGTGTGCACTGGGCATTCGGCCCAAATTAAACTCCTACCGTATTGTAGATCACATCCATCTTCTGTGTGCTCCCCAGCACTGTCTCATTTAAATAAAACTTCCATTTGTAACAATCCTATAAATAGAAAGCCTTATTGATCCGGGCCCCCACCGGCAGCTGCACTTTGGTTATCGCTGAAGCCTGACCGGTTAATGTGAGAGCGACGATTTATTATGCGGCAAGATCCAGCGCAAGGCCACGCCACCTAGGGCTCCAAACACTGGTGGCTGAGCTCGGCCAAGCAAGTTCCGGGGCTGTCCTCAGAGCCGGCCAGTGTGCTCTGGTTTGCCATTTCAGCACCCCGACACTCGTGGTGGAGCCCCCTGCCCCGCCGTGTCTGACCGGGGGAAGACGCTCGCCCCAGAGCACCACAGAAACTGGCCTGCTGTATTCGTGGCAGGCGAGCTGGACAGATGTGAGTGGACCGACCATTGTGTCTCGTCCACTGAGAGGTCGCACTGACCACATGGACACATGGGCATCAGCAGCCCCCACTTATCTGTGACTGGAACTCATTTCCGCCAGAAGCTGGAGACTTAGCACGTGGATCCACTGCTTTGTCAGTTAAGCCACTCACCACGATTTTTATTAATCTGCTGGGCATTGATAGCTTATAATCAAATATGTCCCCCAAATTCATGGAAACTAGGTATGAGTGGGATGTTGGTTTGCTAACGGAGAAAAGATCTCAGATTATTTCCACACAGAGAAGTCTGGCTCAGCGCCCCTCTCTTCACCAGCGGAAACTCCATTCATGTTCGGGGCTCTCTCCCCACCAGGCCGAGACCTCCCGCCAGGGCCTGCCCACGACTGAGAACTCATCCTGGGTCCTCAGACAGATGGCCCCTTGGACACTGGATACCTTAAGCAAAACCTCAAAGCTGGACGTGCAGGAAATTTGTTGTCACCACAAGGTCACAGGGACCCATCTAACAGAAGTGAGTGGCCTCTTCCTTTTGGCCGATGGCCCCAGGCTTGCTGGCCTTGCCTCTGTGGCCTCAGCAACACTTCCGACGCATGTGGCACAGCAAGTCTAGGTTGTGATTTTCCGTGGCTTTTGCATGCGCAGGAACATCGCTCTATATGCCCCGTGCTAACACCACGTCAGGAAACATAAGCACCACACACCTCTCTCCAGAGCACCAAGGAGGCTGCAGAAACTCAGCATTGCCAGGTTGCTCCAGGAACAAAGGATCAAACTTAAGTGGGTACTTGTTCTATTTTCAAGTCATTAACAGGCTAGACAGGTGGATGGTTGTCCCTATGGAACAAAGGGGGAATCCCACTTCACTTGGAGCTGTGTGCAGGTAGAAAGAATGATTTCCAGTTTCCACCAGTTCCATGGAAATTGCAAACATCACAGGGCGGTGTGCGATGTTTGCACAGAAGGAGCCGGTCCATCCCTCCCTTACACACATGGCACTTCCTCGCTGAGAACGACGCTGAGCTTGCTTATCTGTTACGCTGTAATACAGGTCTTCACAGTCTTTTTTACTGTTAAATTTTAATAACTTGGGTTATAGGTAGGATAGAAACAATATCTAAGTGGCATTTAAAAGCAAATCTATTAAATTTTAGGGTACCTGCATTACATGGTTAGAACATTATCATTTAGACCCTGCAAGGGAATGGCCACCATATGAGAGAAGGAAATTGTGTACTTTGGAAAACACAATCCAAGTCTAATATCATCTGTGACAAGAAAACTCTCTACTCATTACCAAGAAGATTGTTTTTATCCTGCCCATAACTAAAGTTATTAAAGTTTGAGAACTGTAAAATGTTTCATGAGAAACTGCAGAATAAATGCTAACAGCTAGGACCTGCACTGGTATTTGCTGATGATAAATTTTAAATCTCAATTGTGAGGTAGTGCCATGGCCTACGTGGTACCCCCCCCCCCACACACACACACATTGTGAGTGTGAAACAACTAAATGGTAAACAAGCAGGTAACCATGGTAACCACAATGCTGTCCAAAGGGGTGGGAGAGGAACTTCTAGTTGGATTCAAGAGAGGGGTTGATATTCCAGCCAAAAGCCAGAGCAACGTGACCCACCTTCTCCTCGCTTACCCGATACCATCTTCTGTCCATACCCTCCATACATTGGAGGCCAGATGTCCCTGCAAGGACAGAAAGCGTGGCAGCACCTTGCACACGAGAGAAGACACGGGAAGCACAGGTGACTGAGCACAAGCACGTTGCCCACTGGGGGAGTGGTCCCTGACTGTCTCAGCAAGTGGGAGAAGAAAACACTGGCGGCCACAGCCACGGGTCCTGGTGATGCCCTACCAGGTGCTGCAATTGCAAAGGAGGAATGCCAGTGGGCTGGCAATGGCAGCTGGACCTGTGAGGGTCTCAGAGTTCTTGTGGAGCGCTCCACAGCTCAGCGAGGGGGAACGGTTTCCCATGCCCTCAGGAGGAGGGTAAAGGTGCAGCCTTACAGCTGCCTACTGCATTACCGAGTCTCAGCATAGACAGGGAGAATCCACGAGCTCTCTGCACCCCCAGCGGGCATAGGAGCTGAGGGAAGGCTGGTGTGCTGGTAGGGAGGGAAGGGCCAAGCCGGGAAAGGTGTGTGGAGACCAGGTGTGGAGGGTCTGGCTTGCCGGCTAAGAGATCTGGCTGTCATTCCGCAGGCAGTGGCACTTCTGAGGGGCTTGGGGTGCAGGTGGGGAGTGTGCAGGGAGCTGAGTTTAGGAAGAGTCCTTGGCAGGATGTGGTTTGAGGGGACAACAGAATAGACAGAGGCTAGCGAGGAGCGGTTGTCACAGTTAAAGAAAGAGGTGAAGTTTGTCATCGTTTTGCTCATGAAGACCGAGGGACCCCCTCAGAATTGTCTCA
The DNA here is from genome assembly GCF_004115265.2 of Rhinolophus ferrumequinum. Lineage (NCBI taxonomy): Eukaryota > Metazoa > Chordata > Mammalia > Chiroptera > Rhinolophidae > Rhinolophus > Rhinolophus ferrumequinum. The sequence goes on along the minus strand of NC_046298.1, from coordinate 769,623 downwards.
GGGTCTATGATTCTCCTGCATACGTCTCACTCGGTATGAAGGATACAAATGTGCTCAGACAAAGGGGCTGCCAACTCCAGGGGCCAAACTCTTGCCCTGAGTGTGCCAAGCAGGAGGTAGAGAAGGCCTTGTGCGTGGTGGGTCCTGCCACACACTGGAGAGCCCACGTGGCAGGAGGCAATCCCATGCGGAACCACTGAAGCACTGTGTCAGCGAGGCGCTGTGTCTCTCTGAGTGTGTCTTGAGCTCTAACGTACAGGGTGGGAACTGGACTGAGCGACCCCAGTTCTCGGCAACCCCTTCTCCTCCTGATGGGGTCACCGGCCTCCCCCTCTTTGGGGTCTTCCATCGTGTTCCCGCCGCTCCTCGCTGTAGAGTGTGGTGTGGGGGACACCTGAAAAGGCGAAGGCGCATGGGCTGGGGACAAGTGCCAGGGGAGGCTCAGGACCTCACGCGTGATCAGCAGCCTCCACGGGCCATGCCGATGGCTGCGTGGCCCGGGCACCAGCCAGCTCAGGCCTAGTCTGGCGGCACTGCCTTCTCTCCTCCTCCAGGCAGCAAGTGCAGCCCCTCACCACCCGCCACCACTAACCCCTCTGGGGGGCCCTTTCTGTCCGTTTTAAGCACACATGTACCCACAGATTCAAGCCTGGGAAGAAGCAGGGCAGGGAAATGGCTCTATTAGCCAAGGACTGACGATTGACTTGCATCACTTTCCTTTAATTATGTAAGAATGTTGTCCAAATCATTAGGTAAAAATTTGATGTGACTCTTCTTTCAATTAAACACAATGATGAGAGCAAAGTCTGTATTAGTGTGCAAATTCCCCCGGAGAGCACCCTCTCTGCAGTGGAATGTCTACTAGCTTGCTGCCAAAATAAAGGTCACCAGAGAGGGGCCCCCTCCCCCGAGCCTTATTTCCTTGAGCACGCAGTGTAATCAGGCAAGATGTGTCACACCCGGGAAGCCATGGTGCAATCACAGTGAGTATGTCCCCTCACGGCAGCCTGGCCCTGCTCTCCCAAGTGCTCAGAATGTCACAGGTCCTGGGCCTGGCACACAGGCTCCTGTTCATGGGCTTCATCCTTCCCAGCGTCCTGACTTAAGGAACAGACCAGTAATCCCAGTGCCTGATGACCTGAGCTGCCAGAGGGCCAGAAGCTCCCTGTGGATGGAGTCAGCTGCAAAGAGCACGTGGAGAGGACAAAACTGATCCACTTACTTGTGTATGAAGCAGCAATGCAACCTTCTTCATTTTTCTACAATAACTTAATGTCTAATTTGAGTCTTCATTCTGTTGTGTGGTAAATTAATCTCAGATAATTCAAGGCTCTTGCCTGCTATTGTCTAAATTCAAGGAAATTCTGCAGAGCGAAGTGCCTGGGGAGCTAGAGAAGGATCGAGCCCTTGGTCCTCAGTCCGCACTGCCATCCACAGAGAACAGAGTCCTGCCTGACCCCTGGCTGTCCACCTGGGCTGGTTGCGGCCCTCGTCGTCTCGCTCACGTGAATAGGAAATAGGAACCTGGGCCGGACTGAGGATGAGCTCCTCTGAGAAGGTCAAAGCACCCAGACCCTGAGCACCACACATCTCTACACTCAGCCAGACCAGCCTCCACTGTCCGCACTTCTGGAACACCACGCTGGCTCTCTTCTGGGGAACCACCTGTTCTCATCTCCCCGCCCAGATGATTTAGAAGGAACAGAACCCACGTGGCAGCTCTGAGGGGAGACATGACTTAGCTTCCAGCCCGTTTCACTCCCCTGGCCCGACTGATGGGGTCGGGGCTAAATCCTTCAGGGCCCTCCTGTGGGAACGTGGCTGGAGTTCCTGGGGAAGCCAGTACATTTGGGGGAGCTTATGCGCTGGAAGGCTGAAGCTGGGCATTCTGGGGGGCAATCTGGCACCATCGGGAGGTAACCTGCCTGCGAAACAATGGGGTGTGGGTGCGGCAGAGGAGGGATGGGAAGAGGTGGGGTTCTGCTGGCCTGGTTGAGCCCCCGGCCCAGCTACACTTGAAACCATCTGTGCCGTCCACTGTGCACTTCCGTGAATGATACTTTCCCTTCCCTGCTCAGGCTAGTTTGAACTGTGCTTCTGTGCAACCAGAATAATCTGAGTCGAATATTATGGATCTAAAAGCGAAAAATCATTCCAGCTTAAGAGACCTAAGGACAGGACAGACCCAGGCCTGGTGCGCTCTGAAGCTTGTACCATTTTAGCACTCTCTTTAAGAAAAAGAATCTCACATTACAAATACAGAAATTGGCATAGGCCCTTTTTACAATAGGAAAGGACGCATGCAAACAGGGACCCTGAGACTTAGGCTTCTTAGCTCCCTCATAATGGGACGCCCGGGACTGGTCTCCGTTGCCCCAGGAAGACGTTGGTAAAAGCACTTAATCTCTGTTGTTCTCAGTTTCACCATCTAAAGAAAGAGGGTTGATCTAAGTAAAATCTTGCCCATCGTGTGTTCACAATCTGTACTGAAGAAAGGCTGCCACTTAAAAGCATTTTTTCACTGCTTGCTTGGATGAAAACCTCTGTCCGCCCAGGGCCCCTGCATCCCTGTTTCCTGCCTCCCTTCTGCTCCGCCGACACTGGCCCAAGCGATGGGTCCGAGACCCAGGACAGCCGCACACTGCCTGCCAGCGTGGCGGGCACAGGCCTGACCAGCACAGGGAGGAGCTGACTTGGGAGAATGATGCCAAGTCACCGTCCCCTCTTAGGAAGCGTTTCTTTCTCAGCTGTCTGGGAAAAGTCGCTTTCGTAAAGAATGTTTTCATACAAAATTTCTAAAATGCTGAAAATACAATAAGATTAACGGCCCCTGGAGGCAATGGCTTAAATATTTTATCTTCTTAGATATCAGTTACACTGCACTCTCCTCCAAGGATCTAAAGTCTTTTAAATATAGCATCTAATTAATCGTCCTGTCATCTGCGGATGGAGCAGCAGCATCACCCCGATTTCACAGGTGAGGACACAGACACCACGGGAGGGGAGTCCGTGGGCAGAAGCAGCCCAATTCCAATGAGTGGAGACCCCAGCCACACCACTGGGAGCTGACCCAATGGGGGCACCATTCGTAAAACCTTTGCAAAGATGCCACCCTGGCCATCACACCACGGGCGTTTCAGCTCCAGCAGCCAAAGGCACCAAAACGATACCGAGGAAAACTGGGGAGGGACGTCTAGTGAATGAGCGGAGCGGCTCAGGACCCCACGGCCACGCCCCAGCAGAGCTCCTGATCTCTGTATTTTCACAAACAGCTTATTTTTAAACAACACCTTTATGAATACAGTTCTTGAGCTAAAATGGTGTTTCCCCCCAATTAACCGGATAACAGTTCAGACCATCAGCTTCCCCTGCACCTCCCACTACCAGCCACGTGCCAGACAGTGGTCACCATGACCTCTGACCCTCAGCCCTAAAATGTGCCATCACTTTCTCATGTCACACAGGCAGAGATGGAGCCTCAGCGAGCTTAATTGGTTCCAACTAGAGAGCTGGTGGACGGTAACAGTCTTTCCACGACGACCTGCCTACTTCTCCGTTTTATTTTTTAAGGCACTTGATTGTTCAGATCCAGCCTTAAGAAGTATGGCCTGTCCCTTCTGGTGACTTCTGCAAGAGACAGAAGCTCAGGACAGAGATACGTCCGCTGATGAGAACAACTTCGCCGTAGCCATCCCCACTGCCAGGTGTGAGGGCTGCAGCGCAGGGTTTGGGAAGGAGCAGTTGAAGCTCAGAAATCAGCCAGAGGCTCGCTCAGAGGAAAGCAGGTCTCCCGTTGACAAAACTCAAAACTGCTCAGCCTTCATACGGGGCTCCTGCCTCCCCCCAAGTCCAGAGTGCGGACCCTGCAGTGAAAGCCCAAAGGAGGTGCGGAAACACCAAATGCAATGCCCCTCGCCTTTTGGCGCATATGCAGATCTCCCCGGGAGAGAAATACTCCTATAATGGAGATGACGGGGAAGAAAGGGACCAAAGAGAACAAGAGATGGAGGTGAAGGAGAAGGCTGTGTGTGAGCATGTGTGTGTGTGTGTGTGTGTGTGTGTGTGTGTGTGTGTGTGTGTTTAGGGATGGAAAGAGAAGATGGATGAGCATATGTCATGGACAGAGCAGGAGCAACAAAGACAGAAAGAAAAGGCCATCAAAGAGTGGAAGAAGAAGCAGACAGAGACACAAAGGAGGAAAGGGGTGAGGGAAGGAGAAAAAAAGAGGAGAAGAGGCTGGAAGAGAAAACCCAGCACTGAGACAGGAGCCTCTGACCCAAGCTGTAAAATGACAAGGATTGAGTGAGCAGTTTTTAATACAGATAATATTGTCCGTGTAGTCTATAAATATAAAATTAAATGCTGACCTCTCTGGTCCATGTCAAAAGTCCCAGGCAGTGTCAGCACATATTGTTTTTATTTGTTTCAAGAGAAAATAGATCAACAACATTAAGCTCCCAATGAACAGAGAATTGAATGAATTAAAAAGCACAGGCATAAATCGTGCCGGTTTTATTGGCACCGTGATAAACATGCCCGAGGCTCCACGGGAGTGGGGTTTGGAGCACACTCAGTACCCTGCAGCCTCTTCGCCACCAAGAAAGGAAAAGAGATATTAAGACCAGGCGCTGTTGTCCCGTCTCCCAGCCTCAATCCGTCACCATGTCACAAAGGCTCTAGCACACGTCTCGAGAAATCCTGGGAAGGAGGAGAACCTGGGCACAAGGCAATCTGCAGAGGCCCTCGAGGAGCCAGGGGTACCCAGGGGCCCCCTCACCAGCTCCCCGTTACAAGAGGAGCCGTCCAGAGCAGCCTGGAGGCAGGCGGCCCTCACCCACCCTCCCTGCTCCAGCTTTCCTAGGCCGGGTGGGTATTCGCGGGAAGAGCTGCTTGCCAGCCAGGGAAATGCATTTTATTTCCAGCTCAGGAATTCACACCAGAGCTTGGGCAGTTGCTAAATAAAGCATCCTTCCTTTCACAAAGGCAGTTTCATGTGGACCTTTCAGCACTGACTTCATGATGAATCTGAACAATTCTTAATTATAGAGACGGAGCTGAGCACAGCACTCAGAGAGAGGAGCCAAATGTTCATGAGTCACACAGTCTCGGCCTGGCCAGTCTGGCCCCCAGAAGCCGCACACAGGAGAACCCCAGAGAGGCAGAGCCCTCCGGCCACCACACCCCCCTCCTTTATTCACTGCCTCTCGGGACTGTAAGTCTGGAGGCTGGAGGTAGGCAGGGTGCAGACAGAATGAATTCTTGAAAATATCTGCTACGCTTTTCCATGATCCCTTAGCTGCCATCATCAGTTGAAAACAGGAGGATCCCGTGACTTGGGGAGAAAGACGTGCGGAAAAGGCAACAAAATCGGACTGAAAGCAGTTTCATTTACAAACAAAAGAAATGCTATATATTTATAAATGAATGGTAAACAAATTGACTAAACCATTAAAACTCAAAAATAATTTCCTTTTGAAACAAATTTACAAAGCAATAAATAAAAATCATTTGGCTATTAAATATTTCTAGATAAGTAATTATTTTACAAAGCTATTGTTTGGTCTACAATTTCTACTGATTTAGTGACTGATATTTTAAGCCTGTCCCTGACTGTGAACCTCGGTCAGGGTGGCCACGGAGTCGGCTGAGCTCACGGACAGAACTTTCTTACCGGTTAAGCATTAGATGAGAGAGATGTCCTCTCTGAGGTGTGAGCATGTGGGGCGTGGGCTTTGGGACCTCCTCCTGAGCCCCTAAATGAGGACGTGGCTCCTCGTAATAACAGTCAGAATGGTGGCCAGCACATGCAGTGCCCATGGCGGGCTTCTCCACACCCCCGTTTCATCCCCACAGCACCCCTCACGAGAGTCACCTGGGAGCGCAGTTCTGGTCCAGAAACCACATCACCTTCCAAGGGCATCACCAACTCGTGACGCACGTCTACCGCGTGCCCCAACCCTTCCTGCCTGAGCGCACGTGGGCAGTCAGAGCTCCGAGCTGCCAAAACTCACCCTCCTCTCACCTGGAGCCCAACCCCTTCTCCTCACTTTGAAGGAGGCCTTTCAATCAGGGCTTAGAAATGTCCAGAATGAAGAAATAGGATGGCCTGGCAATGAAAACGAGGACACACGCCATGCTGGACCCCAAGCAATATCCACTCCATCGCAGCTAATAGATCCAGAAATAGTTTCTGTTACTTCGTCTGCCTCTTCAAAAGAGACATTTCTAATTCAGACACCGTATCACCAAGCTAAATGCCAGGACAACAGACTCAGACCTTCAAGATCCAGATTTGTCTGTCAGGAAATGCAAGTAATTTCCTTTGGGGGTCAACGTTGAAAGGAATTTCAGGAGAAAGGCTGTGCCGGCACACACCTACCTACACAAGCTCCCAGCCAGTGGATGCCTCTGCATTTGTTTGTACAGAAGGTTTTCTATTTTGGAAGCAGACGTCTTGTCTATGACAATTTAGATGAATTGACGTGATGAGGTTAATTAATTCAGGTGGTGTAGACACCCCAACTGGGCAAATTAAGATGAAAAGATGGAGTTCAGCACGTGTGAGAAATAAAAGTATTCATGTCCTTTATCGCTCTGTTCTATAGAGAACTTTTATTAACGTGCTGGAGAAGGCGGTCTGAGGATAAGACATCCACCTGTCAGCTGTTTTCTAAGGGGGACTGGCAGGGGCTGGCTCCCCTGGACCTTCAGAAAATGAGGTTCAGTTATTGCCCACCATTAGGAGGGCGTCTCCAGTTCCCATTTGCCTGGGACAAAAAAGCTCCTTCCATAATACTGAGGTCTAACAGCTCTACAAAGAGCAAAGTTTTTGTCCCTAAATTATCAGACTGGCCATGTACCAAGTCTACACTCAGCCGGCTCCATTCCTCACCTCCCACTTGAGCACAAGAGACACCAAAGCCAAAGCAGACGCCCCGGGGGCAAGGAGAAAGCATCTGAACGTCCAAGCAGCTGATACTGTGTGTCCCCGAAAAGAAGACCTCGCCGGACCTTCAGCTCTAACGCGTCTTTTGGAGCAAAAATTAATATAAGACCCGGTATAATATAATACAAAATAATATCCCAGTCTTATTTAAGACCTGGTCTTATATTAATTTTTGCTCCAAAAGCTGCGTTAGAGCTGATGGTCCGGCGAGGCCTTCTTTTCGGGGACACACGTAGTTGTCACACAGCCCTCGAATGGGTCTCCTCCGCCGGATTCTAAGGTTTTATCCACAGGACTGACATCATGTGAATTCAGCCTGGTATTGTCATCCTCTTTTCTAAAATGTTTCTAATCCTTTCCAACCTAACAACAGGCTACAGGTCCCCAAAATGAGGGGGTTCATTGTGAAGCTGATGACTTCCTGCAGACTGTGAAGGGGGCTGGGGCAGGTGCATTTCTTGCTGCCCTATGGGCATCTGTCTTCTTCCTGGCCTTGTATGCAACTAACACCCCCACCAGCAGAAACAAGGCTCCCAAAGGCAGACAGAAGGTGACCGGTTCAGGTATCGATCAGCTCTTACTCACATAAAACCTTTCACCTCCCTCCGAGCACAACGGCCGCGCCAACGCCTGATATTCACATGTGGAAATAAATTGGAATATAAAAATCTACATCCATGACAGCATGGGCTATGATCTCATTTGATGTTCTGTGCCCAGCAGAGGCCAGGTCCAGGGACACTGCAGCAACACAGCCTGATGGACAATCCAGGGGACAGAAGGCCCTGTCACCAAGGCCCAAACCCACTGACAGTCTTCACTCCTTGGGGTTGGCTGGGAGAACGCGGATGCAGGAAGGAGCCTGGGCTACAGCGGTCGTCACCAGTCGCTCAGCATGTCCAAGCCCCGCACTGTGGGCTCTGCACGTGGACTCCCCACTCGGACCTCCTGGTGGTGCAGGTGACCCAGGACCAGGGGTCTCTAACCAATGGCTCAGGAGGAGCCTGTGCTGGGAACCAGAGCTCTGTGCTGGAGCAGAGCATTTTATATCCTCAGAGAACCTTCCCGTTCCACGCTACAATTCCTTCGCACGCAGCCCTGAGAAGCTGGCAGGGAAGGCTCAACCCCATGTCTGATGACACAGGAAAGGCCCAGAGGTTACGTCTCCCACTGAAGCCCTTGACGAGTCTCCCCTCACGTATAGCTAAAAAGCGAAGAAATGTTTTATAAGTTATGATATATTTTAAATATTTACTTTTTACAAGTTAACAGCTTTAACGTACACAAAAAAAGACTGTAATATCCTGATGATTACAGGATGTAATACACCATTAGTTCAGAACACATTGTCCATAATGTGAGCTGGTAAAGGGCCACTTGTTTAGAAATCATGCGAGGGTCCCGCCAGCATCCAGGTGTCACTGTGCACAGGCTCCAGTGGCGGTTCGGCCACAGCTGTGTCAGGTTCTCAGTCAGAGCAGCACTGGGGTTGAGTCCCTGGAATCCTAGGCCTGTGGACTTTTGGCCATCACAGGGCCATTCAGCGATAAGTGTCCCAGTGGACGACTGTACGCCTGGGCATTCCATGGAGGTCCCTGTCCAGCAGGGCCACCCTGCACAGTTAAACAGCTGTTGCTGATTCCAAAGGTGCAAGGACTGACTAACTGTCGCACGGACAGCTGATGGCCAAGCAGGCACCCCAGACGCATCAAGACCGAAGGCGTCTGTAAACACAGTCCATCCGGGAGCCCACCTGGAGGAAGGATGTACCCCACGGGCCTCGCTCTTCGCACTGGAAGGCGACCCACAGGCCAGCTGTGTACAGGCGTTTACGATGGCCTTGGTAGGAGACTGTCGAGGAGTCTACGAGGGCATGAAGAAGAGGCAGCCCAGGAACTCACTGAGGTGGGCCGAGGGCAGGGCAACGTGCTGCCTGGCCTGCCAAGCACGGTTCTCACCTTTCTTTGTCACACAGCACACGTGGTCCTCTTCTCTTGGTTCTGTGGCTTAGAGGCCTGCCTGCACTCCAGGCTGAGGGAGCCGTTCAGAGCACTGACGTGCACCCTACCTGACAGAAGCAGGGAGCCATCCATCCCCCAGAGCTTTCCTTTAGTGCCTGGCTCTCAGTCCGCTCCCAGAGGAACAAGACGTGTTAAGTTACACAGGTGTCAATGACTGAACATCAAAGTCCAGGCCACACACCGCCTCCAAGCATATCTGACAGCCATGAACTTGCACAGGCATGAACTTGGTTGTCAGACGCTGCTCCAGCGTCCCCTTAGTCGTTGTGTGACCTTGAACAGAACAAGTCACTTAACCTCGTTTGGCCATAGGCTGTGACTTTGCAAGCTGAGGCTGGGAGCGTCTGCCTCTGCTGTCCTCCTATGATTAGATGATCATCGTGTGGAAAGAGCTCAGCACAGAGCACCCAATAAATGGCCAGCCTACCAGCGGGGTGGGGCGGCCCACGGAGGAAGCCCTCATCTGGTCACGCACACTTGGCGTCCGCCCAGGAGCCTGCAGACCCGGTGCCTGCCAGGCTCACTCCACCGCCTCTGCAGGCTCGGGGCCCAACGCTCCTTCCCGGCAGAATCCTCCAAGAGTCTCTTGAACTTTCGGATTGGGAGGAGGAGCAGCACTTGAGCTACTGGAGACCATGAGAGGCCCTGAAGGCCGGTGGCAATGAAGGCACAGTGGAAAGGGGACGAGAGTGGAGTCCTGGCCGGTCACCTGCCTCCAGGCCCCTGTATACGTGTGTACAAACACGCGCCTTCCCCCAGGCTCCTGAACGGCCCACTAGGAGAGTGCCAAACCTAAGTGCCCCCGCATGCCTGGTCTCTCTCCTAACCGGACCCCAGGCATCTCGTAGTAGGCCCATCCTTCACAGCAGACGCCAATCTGCAGCTCCAGGCTGCTCTGAAATAGCATGTATCAGTTAACTCCTGCTGCATAACAAGCTACCCCACATGCTGTGGCTTCAACAACCACCTAGCTCCCCCTTCTGTGAGTCAGCCAGGGGTGCAGGGCTCAGCTGGGCAGTTCTGGACTTGGCGAAGCTCCCACGTGCATCTGCAGTCAGCTGCTTCACCATCGGGAGGTAACTCAGCGGGACCGTGGTACTCCCCCCTGTTCTCATCTTCCAGCAGGCTTGCCGGGGCTCACAGATACAGGCTCCCAGGGTTCTCAGAGGAACAAGCAGAGGCTGGCACAGCCTTTGGAGGCCGAGGCTCAGACACACCGTTTTTTCCTTTTGCTGCATTCTATAGCCACAGTGAGTCATACGAGCAGCTCAGACTCATGAGATGGAGAGACTCTACTTTCTGATGGAAGAATGGCTGTCGCATTGCAGAGACAGGGAGGAGGCAATGCTTGTGGCCATTTTTGCAAATAATTAATCACAGGATATAGAGTAAAAGCTCTAGAAAAGGCTGGGTCTGGAGAACTGTTGAGAGTCCAAACTGAGCAGGGCACACCTGGCTTTCTCACGGCTGCACCCCACACCCTCCACCCCTCTGTTGCTGCAGTGACCCTGCTATTTCCATGAAACATGAGAAAACCATTTTGCTCTATTACGTTTTTCACTGACAGTTGAGAATACTTTTTTTTACCCTTTTATGGGTGCAAATTAATGAGATGACAACAGACTGAAACCAATGACAACTGCTAATCTGTAAGCAAAAACAAGGGATGAGGAGCCGAGAGCAGTACAGCTGTTTTATTTTAATTGAGGAATGATTTTGTGTTAGAAACACTCAATATTCACAGCAAATTAAAAATAATGAAGTGAATTGATACCAATGATATATATTTTTTTTTGCTTACTATCCCTTTGTAAATCTATTTCTTCACACAAATTGACAGGCCTAATTGATACATACGCCATTATTCCTCATTAGTAGGCTGAATAAAATAATTCTTGATTAAATTTATTGCAATTTACCAATCCAGCATAATGTTTGCAAGCTGTAAAAGTCAATCAACAGGAAACCAGGGGGAAGCCAATGACATGATTACATTTTACATAACAAAGAGTGGTCTCTCTACCTTGGTGAAAGGAAGACCATTGGAAGACCCCCAAATGGACAACACACTGAGAAGAAGGAGGCGCGATCCATACGAGTTTTTGTAGATGTCAGCGAGAGCGCCAAGACCCGCTCTCGCTGTGTAGCTGGCTGGGGGTCGAGCCATCCCTGTCCTCCCGGCCGTGCCCCCTCAGGCAGGTCCTCAGTGCTAATGACCGGGAGCTACAGTGACCTCCATGGGCCTGAGGCTGACAGTGCCACCTGCCACCCACGCCCACCCCACCAGGATATGAGGAGGAAGGCTGTCTAGAGGCAGGAGGGAGAACGAAGCCACAACCTGACCTCAGGGGCTGGCCTGCCTCAGGCCACCCATCCCAGGGCACCCGCGTCAGGGGAGGCCCTGAGCTCCGCTGTTTGCCAATGATGTAAGATCTCCACGGAGGCCTGCCCAGATACCACGCCAGCAGCATGAAGCCTTACGTCCGGCTCCACAGTTATGGCTCAACAGGATTAAAGAAGACGACGGAGAAGGATACGTTGCCAAGCTTTTAAAACTGGGACATTGCCATCAGAGCTCGGTGTCCAGGTGTCCCTGGAAGAATGGCAGTGTCTGGCCCCCTCTGTTCAGGACTGAGTTGAGGCTGCCCCTCTGGGTGGACTTGTGCCCTCAGCCCCATTGTTGTCTGGGACCTGCCTGACTTTTGCAGTGGGTGATCTTTGGGTGCCCAGGGCTCCACCCTGTGGAGTTCCACGTGGCCTCCAGGTGGCTCTGCACTCTGGGCGAGGCCATATGAGGGGTGCTGGGCTCTTAACATGGCCAACCAGTAGCAAGACCTAAGGCTGCGTGGTTTGCCGACAGCCCCTCCCCTGGTTCATCTCCATGTGTGACTGACGCAAACACCCTGTGCTGGGCTCGCACCCTCCCTCTGTGCTTCCTTATCCAAGCTCTTGAGCATTTCACTCTCCACAAGCCCCTACCCTCTGGAAACACGCCCCTATTGTGTCCCATTCCCAGGTTCTACTCTCCATGCGACAGCTGTGACTACACCCTCTCTCCTGAGGTCCTGAAGGTGGAGAAGGGTCTTCTGGACTCGCGACCCCAAAGTCCCCCTGAGAGCAGTGCTCTGACAGGGAGAGCCAGGAGGCTTATTCTGAGCTTTCAGACCCACAGTATCAAGAGGAGCCCCTGGAACGTGGCAGGTGCTCAGTAAATGGTTTTGGACTCGGGGCCTCCAGCTACCTTCCTGATCGCCTCCATTACTTCCTTATCACTCTCAGCAGCAATAAGGTGTCATCTGGGAGGTTAGAGAGAGATTCAAATGTGCCTCGAGGTCCCTTGTCCTCTGGCCCCGGGATTCTGTGAGGCACGGGAGGAGCAGGAAACAGCTCAGTGGGGGAACCATGAAAAGCAGGGCCGATAAGGAAATGTCTCTGGAGACAGAGCTGCTCCCAGACACAAGACAGAACATGTACAACCAAATGCAGTTAAGACAAGGCCTCAAAGCAAGGAGGGCTGCTGTGCTGGGGACCCCGGGATGAGCCTGGAAGCATGCCACCTCCTCTTCTCTGCAAGGGCCTAGAACGCTGCCAGGAGCTGTGCAAACATGCACCCAGCAGCAGCCCAGTCCAAATCTGTCTTATGCTCCAGTGCTGCAGCCTGACTTCTCACAGACACGTCCACCTGCGAGTCCCACACGAGCAGGAACAAAGCTCAGCTCCCCACTCCAGCCCTCTAGCCTCCCCTCTCTCTCCTCATCCCCTCAAACTGCACACCCAGAAGACCTGTCCACTTGGCCCGTGCGTTACGACTGGCCCTGCCCCAGAGCGTGCCGGTCAGACCCCCTGCGTATTCACTGAGCTCATCTTCTCTCATCCCCTGGTCACTGGCGCAGCCGGGCCACGACTGCCTCTCATTCATATGCAGGTGACCACAGCCGGCGAAATGCCTGCCACGTGATAGTAACACTGATAACAATCGTATGGTTCCTTAGATTGGACACTTAGGTCCTGTCACTTTGCAAATGTTTTATGTGCATAATCTCACACAATACTTCTCTGGGGTGAATGCCATTGGATTGTCATTGACACAGGAGGGGAATGAGGCTCAGAAGGCTGTGCCAGGCCCCACAGCTGGGGAGTCCCAGAGCCGGGACCGCAAACCAGGTCTGTGCCCTCTGACCCCACAGCCTGGGTGGTGCAGCCCCTGGCTGTGTTGCTTCTAGGGGAGCTCGGTGGGTATGTGTTGATTAAATGATGGGTGCCTGGCAGCCAGTGGTCAATCTCCTTGCCCCCAGCTATGCTCCTTCCAAATCATTCTCCGTGCTGTAGCCACCACGGTCGGGCCTCAGGCACAATCTGGTTTTGTCACCTGCCTAAAATCCTCAATGGCCCCCAAGTCCTGAGTGTGGCTTGAAAGATACAGCCACCTCCAGCCACTGCATGCCCACCTCTCACTCCCCATCGGCCACCCGCTCTGCGCATGTCCCAGGAACGCTGCTCCTTGCTGTTTCTTGCCTTGGCCACTGCACGGCCAGTGCCCGCCCAGCACAGCGGCCCTGCAGCCCCTCCCGCCCCTCCTGCCAGCGCAGCCCAGGCGCCCCTCTGGGCTGCAGCCCCACTCTGCACTGAGGCCGCAGCACTGTGGGGGCCAGGCCTGTGCCTCCGCTCCATTCTCCTGTCGGTTCCTTGAGGCACCACGGTGGCCATGTGTTCACTCTGGGCCCCCACTGGCCAGCCCAATGGCTGGCACATAAATGTCAGAGCCTGAGAGCAAGTCCTCTTTGTCTTAAAGTGTTGATTCAATAAAGTTATTAGTGAACGAAGACAACAGACAGCTTATGTGAGGCTGCAGGAATCAACAATAAGAAAACGCACAGGAAAGACGGGAAGCCAGTGTGGCTGCCGACTGGAGAAGCGAGCCCACACCTCAGCGAGCGTCAGGGTCATCGGGAGTCCTGCTGAAGCCCAGGCCTCTGGCCCCATGCACACCGTTTCTGATTCAGCAGATCCGGGAAATAGTGGTCGACCAAATACATCTGACAAGTTTCTAGGTGATGACATTGCAGGGCCGGCAACCACACTATGAGAGCCACTCTTCTAGAAGATTCTGAAAGGGCCCAGGAGAGAACAGTAGCACCCAGTGAGTCCAGGATGACGTGCAGAAAGAAACAAAAGACAGGCTTCTGTCTGAAGTTTGTAATTCACCAACTCTAACGGGAAGTCTGCCCTCTGAACAGGTTTCGTTTGGGGGCAGCCACAGCCAGTCCAATGTCACGGCCATGTGAATACCAGCCTCTGGTTGCGGAAATCCTGGCTTCCCATGGACATGCTGGTACATGTGGCACCTGGCTCTGGCCACTAGGCACCCAGGCATGGAGCACAGGCATTGTGAGATGCCCCGGGCATCGTGCAGGCCTCCGCCATCCAGGCCTGAGCCCTCATGGAAGGGAGTGCCTCCAGGCAAACCAGGGGCATCCTACAGACATTGTGAGCAGGGTAGAAACAAACAGATTAATCTCTGAAATTTGATACCCGTTCCAGACACAAGTAGCAACAAACTTAGCGACAAAGCTGTCAAAATATGTTCCACAGCCTCATTGGCAAGAGATCTGGACACACGAAAGAAATTCAGCAAAACCGAATCAGTTGCCAAAGTGGGAGGTTTGACAGCATGTTCGGGAATACATTTAGATCCAAACAGGAACACATCCAAAGAAGCGAGCGTCTCCATCAATTATTATGGAGTGATTAGAAATAATTAGTCAGTGATTTCAAAATATTACATATATTTTTCAATGCTATTGAGGGGACATGTTATATAACGTGGGATTTTGTTTTTACGTTGAGTTTTTCTATTTTTTTCTTACCGCTCTCCAGCCATTTTTAAAAACAGGGGCCACAGATGTAATACGCCACCATGCAAATCACTGTGGGTTGAAAGAATATTTTTTAGGCAATAGGCTTCCTTGCAAATCTTCTAATGGAAGGAGAATGTTGCTTTCCAGGACGTGTTGGCGCAGCTGGTCTCTAGTTGCTGTTCCTGAGTTGGAGTCTGAGACCAAGGGAGTTGTAGGGTTTCCATTTCCAAAGGCCTCTAGGGGGGCTCACCCGCCCCCAGCCGCTGAGGCCCAGAGAAGGTGCATGTACCCAGGCTCACACAAGATTCGTGGGACCCCCAGACTCCCGGTTCCCAGGCTGCTTTGTTCAGTCGGGACAAGCCTGCAATCAAAAGGCCCCTGTGGCCTTTCTGAAGAAGCCTTGTTCCAGACACGCCCTCGTGGGGCCTGTGTTCCCGCCAGTCCTACCACACAGGACTCCTGTCCAGGCAGCAGAGGAAGACGACCTCAGGGCACGGCCCCTTTTGCCAGTCCCGGCACTTCTGATCATGCCCAAAGCAGCCACATCACAGCTGGGCAATGTTCCCTCAAGCCTCAGAGCGCTGGAAAGGCAGACCTGGAAGGACCTACTGTCCTCACATTTCAGACGGACAGCGAGGGCCCAACTCTGCCGTCCTCGCAGAGCAGGAACATTCTGCCACTGGCGCATAAGAAGCCCCAAGGCCACGTGGAATGGACACCATCACTGCACGTCGACCCCCGCCAGCCTCCCCTTTTTCCACCTGCTCTTTGAGGGTAAGACTTAACACCCTACTAAGGGGTATTCACTCTAAAGTTGTCATAAAACCAAATAATTCTATTTATCAATTTCTTTAATGACGGAGCATGGCTCAGCATCTGTATGAGGCAGCCTACAGAGCCAGCGGCAGTGAGGAGCGCTTTCCAAACTGGGACGTGAGGAAAACATCTGAATTCCCTTTCCATGTTCTAAAGTCCCACTCAGGAAAGAAAACATAATGAAGGGGGGGGGAGGGGAGGAAGGAGCGGCAGGACGTCCACGGCCACAGCCGTGCGTGATGTTCTCAGCTGTGCTCCCTGTCTCTGAGGGAGGCACCAGCGTATAAAATGGTAGTGAATTTGCATTACTTCCAATCCATCATCCTCTGGGTGTGCAGGGAAAACGAGGGGACCCGCTGCAACAAAGCTGAGCCTTCGTGTTGACAGATTCTTATTTAAGTGACTATGAATACAACAATTCCACAAATAATTTGTCAAGTGTGTGGCTGAACTGGCTCTGAACCCTGATAAATGCCCGCTCTCCTCCCGCTACAGACGCAGCGAGCTTCATGCGGACGCCACAGAGCTGGCAAGAGGAAATAACAATCGATGCCACTGCATTCCCTGCTTTGGTGCTTGACCAACCAGACAGACAGACAGACAGACGCCTTGGACGAGACCTTGCCACTCAGTGCTAAGTGCCCAGCAATGGAGATGTCCTCGGATCCTCCACCAGGCCCGGCACACAGAGCGAGCGACAAGGGCTCTTTGGCAAACCACACCGATGGTCCCCTGCCCACAGAAGCCTCTGCCTTCCTCCTCGAAAGTTCCAGGCAAGTCACCTTAAGCCGGGGCCCTCCTGGCTGCTGGCCTGAACGGTGCACCTGCAGCCTGGAGACCCGGCCAGAGCCCCCATGACGTGACTGCAGGCAGCCAGCAGAGCAGCTGCCACACGGCCGACCTGTGGTTCAAGACGCGTCTGCAAGTTGGGCGATACATTCCCTTGAACAAAACGTGAATCTAATCGTCTTTGAAGACTACAATATACACCTAAGTGTCTCCTGCAGATGTAATTTAGTATGCATTATTAATTTATTTTTCATAAAGCTCCCAGCTCCCGAGAGGGTGAGTGAGAGCACAGAGCCGCCCGGGTGATCAGGCTCGTTTCTCAGGGGCAGGCGGGCGCAGGCGGGCGCAGGCGTACCAACCAGTTCCCTTCCTGGAACCATCCAGGAGGACGCAGACCCTTCTGAGGGAAAGCAGCCTCCTGCAAACTAGATTGTTCCAGACGTTTCACTGCAGTGCCCGGCTCTGACGGGACGTGACCACTCCCGCACTACTGGCCACGTGGAGCGGTGACTTACAGACACTGGACGGCCAGGCAGTGCAAGGCTGGCTGTGTGTCAGCTGCACAGAAACTTTTGACTCTGGGACCGTAATGCCTACTGAAATAACTAAGAAATAATTAACTCATTCTAACATAAAATGCTAATTATTTGTTGTTTATAAAGCGATTTAAAATAATGCAGAAGCTCCTGCAGTTGGGCCACACGATTTTCCAGTCATTAACTTCACTGGAATTTGCATTTTAGGACTCTAGCCAGTGACTTACATGCAGTCCTTAAGCCATTTTTCAAACACCCTGTCCTATCTTAATCTATTCATCATTAATCACATTTGGTCACTTTACATAGAGAACACTATTCAGATGGAAGATAAAAGAAATACATTAATAAAGCTAAAGCAAGTTGGAGTACTTCAAAACATAAGGTAGGGATGGACATGGTTATCAGAGACATTTACACATTGTCACTGCCTGTTCCTGTGGGCCGCGTGCGCTGCTGCATCCGATCCACACGGGGCGGCAGGGGAGGCCGGCCTTTTCCCACAGCAGACGTCCTGCTCCCTGCTCTGAATGAGGGCGCGCGGGGCATGTACGGGGCTGTGCCAGACACGTGCTGGGCATGCGCTAGGGCTGGACCACTGGGGTCCCATGAGAGCTGGTTAAATAAGGGTTGTATCCTTAGAGGATTTCCACTTACTAGGTGGGGGGACTGGACTGTGGCCAGGCCACGGGCTCTTCGGTGAACTGAGGGTCAAATTGACATCTTCAGAGGAGGATGACAGAGTCCCTCCTAGCCATACAGCTGGAAGGGGAGACAATCACCCCCAAACCAGGTAGAGCTAATGCTGGGGTCAGTGACACTTCGACAGGTGTGTGCGAAGTTCAGCTCGGACGTATCATGGGACCCAATGGACTCAACACATTCTGCATGTTGGTGTCTTCATTGTACAGTCAGCCATTTGGGTCACTATTACAAAATACCATAGGCCAGGAGGTTTACAAACAACAGACATTTATATCTCAAGGTCCTGGAGGCTGGAAGTCCAAGATGAAGGTGCTGGCAGATTCAGTGCCTGGTGAGGGCTGGTGCCCTGGTTCATAGATGGCTGTCTTTTCTCTGTGTCCCCACATGGCAGAAGGGAGCTTTCTGGGGTCCCTTATAAGGGCACTAATCCCATTCACCCCCATGTCCTAAGAACTACCCAAAGACTTCCCGTCCAAGTGCCACCCCTGGGGGTTAGATTTCGACATAAGAATTTCCAAGGGACAAAGACACTCGGTCTATAGTGATCGGATCCAGGACTCACAGGGCACACAGGGGCCAAGTAGCGAGAACTGTGACCATCTGACTGCAATGCTTTCCATTTACTTTGCAAAAAGCAGAAGAAAAGCGATATGCGGAGCATGATCTCGCAAGGTCACCACTGGCTTAAAGTCAGCTCTGTGAGGATGGGGCTGGATCTATTTGTTTCACATCTGCATTTCCAGTGCCTCCTACAGTGCCTGGTCTACCATGTGACAGACCACTAACGGAATGCTAAAGAAAACTAAGTACAACTGAGTGCTTTTAATAATGCTAAGCACGTTCAGATGACCCATACTGAAAGGCTTGAATCCAGACATCTCCGACAGGCAGAAGAATCTGGAATAAATAGCTTGGATTGCTATCTGGTACCCTTGGGCCACAATCTTTATTATTTTACTCATATCATGTTGTGGAGCTCTCTGATGTGCCAAGTGCTCTATGAGATGAAGCCATTGCCCGGGCCTTCCTGGAGGCGGAGGGGCCGTCTGCCAGTCACCACGGACACTGGCCTTGGGATTCTCTCAAGGCCACTCGGGAGTGGCCAACAGGGGTGCCACTCAGACACAGGGTAGGGTGGAGGACGCGTGGCTGTGAGGGCCCGCGCTGCCGTCACACACAGTGTGCCTGCCTCAGTCCAGAACGCAGCGTGCCCGCACTCGACAATCGCACTCTTTAGGGGACCACCGTTGCTGTAACATGAGAGGGGTAAAGGACGGGGCAGTGGGAAGAGACGAAGGGTGAGGGGAAAGACACGTGATCTGGGAAAAGAAGTCCGGCCCTGGGTGGGGCTGATGACCAGGCAGGATAGACAGGCCTCTCAAGGGTCCACCCTTAGGTGCCCAGTGTGTACCGGTCAGCCCAGCGCCTCTGCTCTCAGGGGCCAGTGGCCCAGCTGCGGCCCTTGCCCAGGCACCCGAGGCCTGGGCTGGCAGAGAGCCCTCAGGAGCACACACAGCACCGCCTTAGTACCAGAGCCCCAGGGCGGGAATCAGAGACTTCCCTCCCTGCCGCATCCCTTCGTATCTGACCGGCCATGCCACCAGAAGGGAACTCGTTAGCAACACTGTCCTGTCCCTGACTTTGGAAATGGTGGGGTGCGTGGTGCTAAAGCAGTCACAACCATATCCACCCTCATGGTTGATCAGTTTGGACAGAGGTCAAACAATAGAGTAATTTTATGGGTGCTTTTCAAGCATCTCCCTAAGTTTTTTCCTTTGTTTTTTTTTTTGTTGTTGTTGTTGTTTCTTTTTTTTCGCATAACAAAATTCCTGCCAAAGAAACTGATTTCTGAAGTCCCAGTCAAAAAGTAGTAATGTTCTATCCACACATTAATGATTCCCAAATTCTCCATTATGAACAATATTTATCAAAAACAGCCCACTATCAGATGAAAGATGTGCCTTATCTTTTCTTGTCAACTAAAACATTATTCACTGAAAGTTTCTTTCATATCTGTTTCAGGGGTTTCAGTGTCATTTTAAATTGCAAATCAATCATCTATCTTGCAGCCCTCGTTCTGTAGGGGAGATTAACGCTCTGGCTAAAATTGTTTACAAAGCCATTTGTAAACCTTCTGCTGATGCAGATGAGAAAAGTTTACCAGTTTAACATTGTTGATCCCAGAGAAAGCCTTAAGCAATGACTTCAGAGGGCAAAAAAATTTGTTCATTTATCATTATTGTCATGGGCTTTCGCAAATGATAACAATTTGTCTTCATCCTATTTTTAGACAATGAGCCACAATAGAGTCCAGAAAGCCATTTTGCCAGATGGGAGAAGGTGCTTTCATTGCAAAATGTTGTCTTTTCTTTCCCTGCCCTATAAAATTGGCTTAAGTGAGAACCAAGGATATGTTTTAATGTCACGGTTCCCAGAAGACATAATGACATACAATAAAGGCACTGCCAGCCCAGGAAGGATGTGGTTCCAATGCATTGAATACAATTTTCAATCCAAAATAGTGACTTTAGGGACAGACAGAAGCATGGTAAAAGCTGGGAAGATAGTTATAGATTTTAGCATGCTTTCATTCCTTATTAATATTCCCCTTTTTTAAATGAAACACTGCAATAGGAAGCCCAATTACTTCTCATTAAGATGAATAAAAATGTTAGAATAAGCTGGACATAAAATAAACATTTAAAGTGATATATGGTTCGTTCCACCACGCTTGGAACTACTAAATCAGGAGCTCTCCACGGGAGAGGAGATCAGAAAGCCCAGTGTTCATTAGAAACGCTCCGCACTCTGGCCAGTGTCCTCTGCTGCTCCCGGGCAGCATCCTGGGTGGGTGGGTGGGGGGGGGGTACCCTTGTCTCCGTGACTGACAGGCCAGTGCTCTTGAACCACCCTTCCCCAAACCGCCCTGCTCGCTGCAGAGCCAGCTCCCTTGGCCTCCGGCAGCTGGGTGAGCCGCTCACTGACAACCAGCTCACGCTTAGTCTGTCTGCACCATAAAGGAAGATTCCACCTGTGTTCCCTCCATCGAGGACGATAAACAGATAAGCCTTACCGAGACCCTGCAGTTAAACACCAGTATTGACACCATAATATGCGGCTCTTTTGGTTTGGGTCCAGGCGCAGGGGCACATGGAGCCGCACATTCTAGAAGTCTTTATCATTGAGCTGGCATTTTAGCAAATAGTACTATTGACTCACTGGTCACAGGTTGGAAAAGTGAGAGCATTATTGAGCATTAACCAGCTGAAAATACGTTCTGAAACAGCCCCACACACGCACACGCACACAGATGCACACACATCCACATGTGTGTGCACACGCACGCATGCACACGCCCACACAAGCACACAAGCACAAACGCATGCGCACACACGCATCTTGGAGGTTAGTGAGAGAAAGGCTCTTATTGGGGAGCTGAAGGGTGCTGAGCCGCACACGGGCTGCTGAGAAAGGCCTGGCCCGCGGGCCGCTCAGCACAGGGGTGCTGAGAGCAGCAGGAGTGTACACGCTTCTCCGCGAGCTGTCTGAACTACAGACCTGCCCTGACGAAAAGCCACTTCTCCACCAGCTGCTTTCTTAAAAGCAGACAAAGAGACGCCTTCTCAGGGTGGTCTCCATGCTGCCTGGGACTCTGAATCCTGACCACAGACCACCCCACCACCCATAGCACGCGGCCCCCGCACCCCCGCCCGTCCAGCCGCAGCCCTGCCCCTCCCACGGGAGTCCCCTGGCGGCCCAGCCGAGTGACCCTCCGTTCCACACCCCACTGCCAGCTTGTCAGCCCCTCTGAATAGGGACACTTTTATTTTCCAATCATGGCCGGTCTGTATTTATTTTTTGGTCAATAGGAAAGTATTTATTGGCCTGGGATTTTTATCACTCAGTAATTTTAAAACAACCTAGAACAAGACATAATCCTATAAGTAAATTACTTTTTTTGCTTTTTTATTTCACTTTTAATTGTGGTAATATACACGTAACATAAAATTTAACATCTTGACCATTTTTAGGGAGTGTTAAGTGCATTCATGCTGTTGTACAATCTTCTGCAGAATTCTTTTCACTTTGCAGAACTGAAACTCTGCGCCCATTAAACAACAATGCCCCGAGCTCTCTGGCCCCTGGCAATCCTATCCTGCTCAGGTTTGATTCTGTAACCCGTGTCTCTGTCCCCTGTATTTCCTGTTACCCCTTGACCTTCCCTCCCATTGAAGCCACCAGAGGCTCACTGCATCAGGGACGGCTAACAGAAAACAGAGAAAAACCATTCTCTTGTGACTTTCAAGTCTCAAGTCTGAGGCTGGAGGAGAATAAAACAAGAATGGCCCCCAGGCATGAACAATAGATGAGGGAGAATATGTGATGAATCAGGGTGAGGCTTCCTGCCCCAGGGAAGACACGAATGTTCCAGAGGAGAAGAGGAATGGAGAGAGAGATGAGGCACCTTTAAGTTCCCGAGAAGGCCCAGCAAAATGAGACGAGTTTCTAAGGCACCCTGGACAGAAATGCCACCAGCGGCAGCGGCCCAGCACGGGACGGAGGGTGACTACTGGGCACCAAGCCACTTCCATCCAGGGACACCTTGTCACTGTATAGGACCTGGAAAGGCCCCAACTTGGCTCAGATCATTTTCATAGACCTGATAAAACAAGGGTTCGCATTAAAATTTAGTTGAATGACAGGAAAAGAAACTGAAGCTCTTTTTCCGGCATTTCACATCTGCCCCACCTTCCCTGCCTCAGTCTCCCACAGCCTGGTTCATGCGCAGTGGGCACAGCGCCATGCCTGAGGACTGACCCCTGACGTGGAAATACAGCAAACCCACTCACTTCTTAATATCAATAAATGACCATTAATAGCAACACATACTAAACAAATTATTGCGGAGCACCTACCGCGTGCCAGGCGCTGCTTCCAGCCGCTGGGATTTAGGAAAGCAAGCACAAGTCCCCTTCCTCGGCTCGGACCTCCTAGGGAAGAGGCCGTGGTAACGGGTGCTGCTGGGAGGGAAGCACGTGACTCGAAGCTTTGTTCCTTGGTCACCTGCTTTCAACAGGAATGTCATGGGTGCCTGGCACCAGCCTGCCAGGCCCCCGTGGTAAACTTCAGGAACCAAGCATCCGGACTATAGTGGGCGTCTGCGGCCATTTCCTAAGATAAAAGCGGTCCCCACACAAGGAACATGACAAGTCCGACAGCTGCGTGTCAGTACTCAAAAACTACTCCCAGGGACCTGTTTTTCCTACTTCCTCAGCCAGATGCTTGGAAGCTGTGAAATGAGCTGCATGACAGGCCGCTCAGCAGAACTCACTTCTTCGCCATCCCCGCATGACCTCCGCCCGCCCCGCCGCCCGCCCCCACTGCACACAAGGTGAGTATGAACGCACACGGGACGGCCCCCAGGACCCACCCCCTCCTTCCCGGTCTGGCCAGGGTTCCACTTGTGGCTCCTTCCCCTCCGCACGCTACCCATGTGCTTCAGGGCAGGGTCATGGTTTCCCAGCTCTGATCTGATCTGGGGGCTAATCTCACTGAATTAATCTGGCCCTAAACTAACCAGAAGAATCTCACCCGCCTAGCTCAGGGAAGCTGTTAGCAGGTAGGCACAGGACCTCGGGTGTCTAATCAAATGGAAGCTCTGGGACATGCTTTTCCCTGATGGGCCCAAATGAGGAACCAGAGGCCCGGGAGTCGCCAGCAGTGGTGTTAGAACCACAAGAGGTTTAGTGAGCGGCTGAGAGTGCCCGCCAGTGGTTCTGCAGGAAGTCTGCTCACTGTTTGATACACATCTCTTCAAAAGGTAGAGCCTGACTCCATCGCCTACAGAATTAGTGACCTGCTTCAATGGACAGGAAGTGGTGGAGGTCACACCCTCTCACTTCCTGGGCTTCATCAGAAAACAGATGGCGTCTGCCTGGCTCTCACACTTGGGGAAGCCAAGCGCCATGCGGTGAGGTGGCCCACGTGGGAAACAACAGAGACCTCCCTGCCCCCAACAAACAGTGCCACTGTCCCCACCGCATGAACGAGCCATCTTAGAAGAATATTCTCCAGGGTCAGTCAAGCCTTCAGATGCCTACAGAACCAACTGACATCTTCAGTGTAACCCCAGGACAGATTTTGGGCCAGGACCGCTAACCTGGCCTGAATTCCTAACCCACAGCAACTGTGACGTAACAAACAGTTCTGTGGTTGGAAGCCGCTCCGTTTTTCAGATAATTTGTTACACGGTGACAGGTAACTAACCAGGAGCCCCACCAGGACAAAATCATTAGGGTCTCAGACCACTCCTTGCCTGAAGCCACGTACCTCTAGGCTTTTCAATGAAGGACTCAACAGTCTACTGCTTAAGTAAGCTTGAGTTGGATGTTCTGTTATTTTCTACCAAAAGCATCTTGGCAGACATATTTCCAATCCTTACCCAGTCTCAGACTTCTGAAGGGAACGAAAACTGTGGATTAACTAATCCGATTCAACTTCAGCTCAAGAACCTTCATTCCAGTCACTCCTGCTTATAACTGAGCCGTTAACATTAATGGATGCAGATGTTACAATTCCACACAGAAAATTCATCCTCTTGCTTAAGGAGGTAATGAATGGAGATGGGAAGGTAGTGTCGCGTCCCCCGCGATGAGGGTTGTGGGGAGCGAGGAGGGCGGCGCAGGGTTAAGAAAGACAGTAGCCATGAATAGAGTTTAGGCAGGGCCCAGGGTCGCAGCCTCAAGGACTGGGCACCCCAATGGGGCCTACGCATAGCTTTTATTAGGTGGGGGAGTAAAGGAGATAAAGCTTGTCAATCTCAAGATCTGTGAATCCCACACATCATGATAGGAAACTGATTCAAGCCAATCACCCTTGCCTGCAGGCAGCTGGACCGTAAGTCTCAGGATGTGTGTACTTCCCCAAGGGACAAAAAATTTATGCATTTGAATAGATGGAGAGCACATCGTTGAGTCACTTCCCCTGCAGGCTGTGGGAAGGAATGCAGCCACAGAGGCAGAGGCTCTCCTTAGCCTGGGGAAGGTGGGGGGCTGTGCCCCCCTCTATCAACCCCATGGGTTCTCCTGTTGGTCCCCACTCGACTGTGCCTGGCTTGAGTTGCCCCCCCGCCCCCCCCCGGGAACCTTTCTCGTCATTGGCTGACCAGCCATCTTTCTGGGGCCAAACAGGGAGACACGAGGTGAAACACAAAGGTGTAGCAAGGTCCCTGAAAGGATCCATCTCGCAGACTCTCCTTTCTTTAGGGGCAGGTACAAGGGGACAGACGGGTGGGCTGCTGCGTGGCCACAGGTAGTTTACACCTGAATATGTAAAGAGTCTATAGGTAATAACCCTTAAACTTGCACCACCATGGATACTGGCTGTTTCGTGCCTGCCCAAAGCAGCCATAGGCAAGGGACGAGGGGCAATGTGACTTCCAACCTGGCAGTGGACCTCTTAGCATTCTTCAAACTCAAGGGAGACACGAGAGCGCTGTGTAGGTCCCAGCACTTGCAGCTGAAGACACAGCTGTGACCTGTGTGTTTCTTTTGGAAGGAGCTGCTTGCAAGTCACAAAAAATAGAGCAGGTTTTTCGTTTAAAGAGAGGACTGAGAAATACAATTGGAGTGTGTGTGTGCGTGTGATAAAGTGGAAAGATTACAAGAAAGCACGGAACTCGCAGGTGGCAATGCTCAGGGTGGTGTGCAGGGAATGAGGTTGACAGTGCGTCTGAAAGACAAGAAGTCAGCGCCAACAGCAGATGCCAGTGAAACACGCGTCCACAGCCCCGGCCGCCTCCCTCCCTGCTCCGAACAGAAGGAAGACAGGCCAGTAACAGCCACTGCAACTGCGGATATTGATTTGCTGCTTAGACACGGCCACGTGAAGTCTGCAGATCTATGGTCTATGCATACCTGAGAAGAATTCTTGGTGAATTAGATCTTTATTAGTGCTCGACGCCCACTTCCTGATATTTTCTTTAAATGAGACCATCTGGCTTATAGGTTCTTTATTCAGGAAGAATCCCGTGACTTTCCTCACGGAAATCCATCCCATTAAGGCTCATTGCATGTTTCACAGTAACACTGGGGGCGCGACAGAGTTCATGTTGGGCTTTGGAGTCATAGGAACTCAATATGGGCCTCAGTGCCCCCCTAACTCCTGGGGGAGCCTGGCAAAGACACTGAGTTTCTCCAAACATTAGCCTTTTCATATGAAATACTAATCATTTTGTTTGTAATAACAAAAATAGCATGAACTCATGACATTTACCATGTTTCAGACCCTGTTCTAAGCATTTTGTTTCTTAATTCATTTAATCACATCACCTAATGTAATTCTCGTATCCCAAAGCTTGACATATATTAGATACTGCAATGGCAATACCCCCTTTCATTTGGAAATGAAATATTAAAACGTGTAATTAATAGTGCAAACTGATCTACTGTAATTTCTCACACATCTTAGTGACATGCATTTAAAAAGTATTTTTACATTTTTACTCTGTGACCAATTTTTTTCAAGCACATACACACACATGCACATATGCACACACACGTGCATACACACACACATGCATGCATGATTTCTAAAATTCAGTGTATCGTTGCCTTTTCTATAACGTCCATTTCTGTCCACTTCACCTGTGTCACAGGGGAACTCAGAGAGACACTACACTTCAAAGACAAACGCCATCTTATTTGGACAGGTCTCTTAAACATTTACCATTTCCTCTTGGGTCTGGCTCACAGCAGTCTATATATACTGGGGGTGCCCCAAAAATATACACAATTGGGCACTTTGGTCAGCGTTGCTCAAGCAGCATTTCGCCATAATCAGAAGTGTCTGGACGCTGATGGGAACCACTTTGAGCACCTCTTGTCATTGCAGAAGTCAAATGTAACTTGTATTCATCTTTTGTTATCGGTATATGTTGAGTATTACAATTTTAATACCGTTTTCTTCCTTTCTTAAAATGTGTATACATTTTTTTGCACTGTGTGTGTACACACACACACACACACACACACACACAGGAAGTAAAAGAATCACCAACTCAAACCCACATCTGTATATTTGGGTGTGTATTTAGCCCAGCTGAGTTGACCCAGCGCCCGGCGGGTGCAATGCCATTCAGGCACAAGGCTGAGTGCTGTGTCCACGTTATGCCACCTGGATCAGTCTGATGCCAGCGCAGGCAACACTGTGCAAGCACAGGCTCCTGTCACCACCACAATTGTAGGGCCCCAAATGGGTGCACGGCCCCGTTCTGCCCACTGTGCCCAAGTTTTCCACTGAGCGGTGCTGCTCCCGCTGACTGAGGAGGAAATGCAGCGGAACACGCGGCCTCACCTTCAAGGTCAGAGCACATACAAGGAAGGCCGTGTGCTGCGGCCACAGACAGGCTCCAGGACTTGGCAGCGAGCACACCAACGGCCTTCAGCGTCAGATCTGGGCCCAGTGTCAGCTCTGCCACCTGCTAGCAGGAGGACTTCACTTCCCTGAGCCGGTTTTCTTGTTGGAACTGCACGAGATAAGATTTATATACTCCCGGAAACAGAGCAAGCTCCCAGTAAATGGCAGAAGCAGCAATAAAGTAATAATGATCTTTGCCTCTCATTCCTCACCTCTTTCCCTGAGCTCCAAATCCGTACAGAAGACTAACTGCTCAGCGTGTCCACCTGGTGTCCCACAAGCCTGCAGAGCTCACTGTGATAAGTCAGAAGCACCATCTCGTCCACACATGTGCACAACTAGGCCCCTGGCCGTTGGCACAGCTCCCCTCGCTGTCCGATCCCCCCCGGCCAAGCAGCTCAGTCAAGGCGCTCACTGACTTCAGGTCTGAAGTGCACAAGCCAGAACTTTTCTCCTCCTCCTCCTGAAAAAGTTCAAGAGCAACATAGAGAACAAAAAAACATGCTTATAAACGTTCAGGGAAATTGAAAGACAAATGTAATGCAAAATGTGTGTGAGGCTGTCCAGAACTGCTGAGATCAGGCAGCACACGCGGAAGAGGCCCTGAAAGGAATCGGAAAGCGCTAGAGGACCCCGAGAACGTACATAGGAAGGACCAACAGAAAGACATTTCTTAAAGGGAAAAGACTCAACCTGGACTTGCAAAACTCTCCGTTTTCCACATGGGTGCAGAAACTACAGCCAGCAGGGCTTATGCCAGGAGCCCAGTGGGGACAGAGCAGCACGGTGGCAGGATGCAGTTGGTCTCCGCGGCAACAGAATGGAAAACCTTTGCTCGTGAATCTGGAAGGTTACCCTGCCTTCCTGCCCCTTAACTGTCTTCATTGCCACCCTTATTCCCACCCTGGAAGTTATGCTAACACCCACTAGAGGAAAATCAAACACCCTAATTATGAGCAATAAAATGGAGCAGTCATGGCTTCTATCCAAAAATACTAGAAGGAAAAATTGTAAAACTTAACAAAATGAAAAACCCTCACCAGTAATCATGTTTTCATAGAGCAGGTAAATACTACAACCAACCATTTTGTCATAGCTTTAAAAAAAACTGGGAAGCAATTACATCTGTGAAGAAAGATCACAAAAGAGAAACAATTGTCTCATACATGCTCGCTTGGTGTTCCAGGGTCTCATTCAGACATGATGAATCTCATGATAAAATCACATGCACATGGCTAAGCACTGAGGAACAGACTAACAGATCATTACAAACTTAACCTGGGCGGTGGGGAAGAAAGGAAGTGAGGAAAGGAAAAGGAAATGTGCTAATCGTGTCATCAATCACGGCAGAGAATGAAGAAGGTGGGGTCTAAAGAAATAGGAACCAAAGGTGTCATGTGAAGGTATAACTGCAGTAGGTAAGACTACACAGCATATAAGCCCTCCTGAATATCAGGAGGGCCAAAGCAAACAAAATGGATCCCATAGCAGAGATTAAGAAACAAACAAAACTCTAATAGACAACGATATTTCAGAGCTAAGATCAAATATGTGTCATGTCAGATGTAAATGGGTTCACCTGACCTATTGGAAAGAGTTTCAGATTGCGCCACAATGCAAAGCCACCCCAAGCTATCCCCAAGACACAGAAGACCAAGTTGTTCAGCGAAGTTCAAAACAGAAGGAAGGACACTCATTCAAAGGCACCAGAGAGATGTAAACACAGGGAGGTGGGATTCGGAATAAAGGCATGAAATGAGCGATAGGAGGGCACTTTTTGATGCTAATGGGAGAAATTCACGGTGATGACATCGCAGTTCTGAACACCTGTGCATCAGAGGACAGAGCAGCAACAATTACGAAGCAAAAACTACAGGAGGCTCGAGAACACTCAGCAGGAACAGTGGTGGCAGGAGACAGGTCAGCACTCCCGGTCCATGACAAACCAAGTGGGCAAAAACTCAGAATCCAGCAGTCCCGCATAACATAATTAATAGCACAGACTCTATTCCTGAGTCATACAGATTGCAAACCTTGACAATAGAGCATTTATTTTATTTTCAAATGTCCATGAAATGTTAATAAAGGAACTGATCACACTTGGGTCACAAAGGAAGCCTAATAAATTCCCCTGAACCAAAAATAGTATAAACAATATTCTCTGATCACTATGTAATAAAAAGTAAAAGCAATCAGAAAAATAAAAAGTCCTTTCCACCTGAAAATTAAAAATCAAATAACAAAAATCATTCTTAAAAATACACTTAGGTTAAAGAGGAAACACAATCCCAAATTTAAGAAAACAATAGTGAAAATACTATATATCAGAACCTATGGACACAGTTATAAAGCACTCAGAGAAAAAGTCACAAATTCAAAACCTAGGTCAATAAAAATTAAAGAATAAAACCAAACGAATGAGACATCCGACTAAAAAATTAGAAACTTAGAAATAAAACAAAGCTGAGAGGTAAAAAGCTAATAAAGATGTAAGCAAACTAGGAGAGGGAGAAAACTAAGGAGATAGTCCAGCAAACCTAATCACAGGAAAGGAAGGAGAACATGCAAGAAAATATAGAGAGGGAAAAAAATACATAAAGCTGTCTAAAAGTGTTTGATAAAAAAGGATCCAAAATGGTCCAGGCTTGGGGAAATTTTACCAAGTCAAAAAAATCAGATGATCCAATAATGCTTAACTCTTCTACAATATATATAATATATATAATATATATAATATATATTATATAATATAATATATATATATATAATATATAATATTATATATATAATAATATATATAATGCTTAACTCTTCTACAATATATAAAAAGAAGGAAATTCCCAAAATCTTTTATTGAAACAAATATAACATTATGCCTAAACCTTGTAGAGACTAGGAAAAAACAAAAAACAAACAAACAAAAAGCATAACCTAACCTTATTATTCGTATTGATACAAAAGTCAGATATGAAATATTAGCAAACAGCACCCATTAGACCATTAAAAAAGAATACACTGCAAAAACTGGATTTTATTTCAGGAACTTAAGAATGGTGAAATAATAGAAAATCCACTAAATAAGTCATCCTATTACTAGATGTAAGGAGAAAAATCATATCATCTCAGACAGTAAGAGAAAAGTACATGTGAAATTCAGCAATGATTTGTGATTAAAACAACAAAAGCTCAATACAGTGACTAACATAGAAAGGTTTCCTAGACATTTATAAGAAAAAGACAACGATCACATTGAAAGCAGAGGCCAAGCGAGTTCACAACAAAGGAAATATAAATGGTTAAACATAAGAAAAGAAACTCATCTTCACTTTAAGGAGAGGTCCCCAAATTAAATCTATCTTGAGATGCCATTTTCACCTTTTGTATTGGCAAAAGTCCCAAAGTTTGCTAACCCTGTCGGAGAGGGAGGCTGTGGAGACGGGGCCGTCAGTAGAGCTGGAGGGAATATGAATTGGTATAACCCCTGCGGAGGGCAAATCAGCACCATCTATCAAAATTATATATGTATACACCCTTTGAACCATCAATTATCCACTTGGGAATTTATCCTCGAGTTATACTCACATGCGTGTGAAATGATGTCTGTGCGAGGTTATTCATTAGCAGTGCTTGTAAGAACGAAAATGGCAAACAACCTAAATATCCATCTATAGGAAACTGGTTAAATAAATTATGGTACATCCATACAATACAATGTCATGAAGCTAAAAAACAGTGATACTTTACATGGATGTAGAAAAATTGCCAATATCTATCAAGTAAAAAATAAAAAGCACATGCACGATGTGCCAGTCAGTGTGTATATTCAGCTGCCTGTGTGTAAAGAGAAACATGGATGTACTGTACTCGTGCTCAGCTGTAAGCAGTTCTCTACAGTCTTAGGAAACAGTCCTTCAAATGCTGTCCCCAACCTGTCTTCCCAGGGGCATCATGCACTCTTACTCCCTCCAACACACTGCCCATGCTGACCGTGCCACTTATGCTTTAGTTACACAGCCACTGAACAGTCTCTGGTCATCTTTGTCACACTATTGTCCCCTCTGCTGGAAGCACCAACATGCCCCGTGCTGGCCAGAGGAGCTACGCATGCTTCACAAAGACCCAGTTCCAGTAACGCCCCTGCCCCAGGGAGGGAGCGCAGCTTCCTGCTGCGGGGCGAGGGGCATATGCACACTCTTCTCTGCCAACTTGACTGAGTTTCTCTGCTCTGCCGAAGGCCATGGAAGCTCCAGGGCTGCAGTCAGGTATTCTGCTTACTTCTGCTTCCCTGTGACTTACCTTGTCCAGATTATATACACAACAAATACGCCTCAGGCGTGGGACACGAACAACCCGTATGCCCAGTGACGGACGGAGGGGTGGGTTAACAATGTGGTCTAAACACACAGAGGAGTATTATTCAGCCTTAGAAAGGAAGGACATTCTGACACCTGCTAATCGTGGACTGACCTTGAGGACATGATGCCGAGTGAAATGAGGCCGACACAGGACAAATATCATATGGTTCCACTTACATGAGTTTTCTAGGGTAGCCAACTTTGTAAAGACAGAAAGTAGAATGGCGGGTGTCGGGGGCTGGAGGGAGGACGGAACGGGGAGTCACGGTTTTTCATGGGTAGTTTCAGTTTGGGATGAAAACGTTCTGGAGATAGATGGTGGTGATGGTTGCACAACAAGATGTGTTTACTGCCACTGAATTGCATACCCAAAAATGGCCAAAATGGTAAATTTTATGTTATGCATATTTTACAATAAAAAAGTTTGCCTTGAATGGGAGATCCAAGGAATCCTTAGGCCAAAAAGTCTTTATCCTCAAGAACACTTTTATATCTTATTCCTGAAGATGGTAAATATGGTACATTTATGTTCTGCTCATCTGTCAAAATCAATTCTACCCTTAGAAAGCTTTCTCCTGGGACTTCATCGAAAGCTGTACATGAACGGTCATTAAGACCTTGGTAAATATGCTACACCACTCGTTTGTCAAATAAATACTGATGACCAATTAGATGGTAGACACCAGGTGCCAGGGACACACAGGTGAGAAAGACACACATCCTTTCCTTGCCTCAAGGAGCTGACCACAAACACCGAATTTACAGACCCCTTCCAGAACACTCGGAAGATCGACTTCTAGTTCCTTCCATTCTAGGGGTCACCTTCTCACTGGCCCCCTCCCCCATCCTCTACTGTCTGTGGTAGTTTTCACCCCCGACACTGAGTGCCCGTAACGTCCCACAGTAGAGGACCAATTCACTTAAGTAAACAAAACAAAATGTTTATGAAATACCTTGTCCAGGTAGAAAAGCACTGCTCATTTTTATGTTTTATTTTCAGGTGGGTTATTGCTGGGGTAGAGAATTGCTACTGATTTTTGTATGTTGAGCCTGCGTCCAGCAGTCTCACTGAACTCTACTACTGGTTCTAATAGTGTGCGTGTTGATTTCTTTGGTTATTCTGGGGAGATAATCGTGTCATTTGCAAATAATGTCCGTTTTATCTCTTCCTTCGCAATCCTTACAACTCTGATTTCTTTTTGCTCCCTCAAAACATTGGCCATGACCTTTAAAATAAAATTTCAAAAACAAATACCATAAAGC
Source organism: Rhinolophus ferrumequinum (assembly GCF_004115265.2). NCBI lineage: Eukaryota > Metazoa > Chordata > Mammalia > Chiroptera > Rhinolophidae > Rhinolophus > Rhinolophus ferrumequinum. The sequence goes on along the minus strand of NC_046298.1, from coordinate 736,917 downwards.
AGCCAAAAAGTAAATTCACTTTATCATTTTGAAATAAAAGATTTCTGTTCAAAGAAACCATGAACCTTCGAAGTTACTAAATGATAGAACAGAAGATATGCCGCTATCTAAAACAACAAAGGATTACTCCTTCTAGAATATGTAAGGAATAAGGAATTTCTGCATATCAACCAGAAGAATATCAGCCCAGTGTAAAAATGGTCAAAGGATATGAATAGTAACTTATAGATGAGAAAACTCTAAAGCTAAAAAGCACTTTGAAGAGATGCTTAAAATCATTAATAATCAGAGAAAAATGCAAATTAGAACAGTAATGAGATCTCACTTTACACGTATTACACTGGCAGAGTTCGAAAGCTGGATACTGCCAAATGCTGGAGGGAACGTGGTGACATCAGCATGGAGCCCGCTGCTTGAGGTGATGTGACTGGTGCAGCAATTCTGAAGAGCAGCCTGGTAGTTGTGGTCACATTTAAAGGGCTGACCCCGAGAATGAAGGTACCTGTTGAGAAGGGCTCCTGGTGGATAACGGGGCTCAAATTTAAAAGCAGAGCTTAGCAGCCGTTGCTGCACAGGGGCCTGTCACCCAAGCCGTGCTTCAGGGAGAAGTCTGCACCGTGTTCCTGCCGGGCTGACCAGCCCTTATAAAGGAGCTCCTGAAACCCTGTTTCAGCCGGTAGGACTGAGGCTTTCCCCATCCAAGTGAGCTGTAGAGCTATATTAGCATCTTCACCGACCATTCAGCCGCTCCATTCCAACCAATCAGGGCAGGGCTATTTGGACCAATCAAACTGAAGATTTGGAGTCTCATTTGCATGGAAATGGACCAATCAGGGAGGAAGGGTGGCGTGCTCTCAGTATATAAGCCAGCTCCCCTGGTTTGCACAGTGTACTTTCAGTCTCCACTGCACACTGCTTCTCACTGGCTGGAGCTGTAACACCCAAGCTGTGTCCCCAGACGGCGTGGAGCTAAGCTGCAACACCAGGGCCACCTCACAGCCATGCTGCATCATAATTGAGCTGTTTGCACTGAACAAAGTCTCCCCCTTCACTGCACCCCAAACTGGGGAGTCCTCCTGGTGTTGAATAGGTGCTAATGGTCATCAGTTGACAAATATATCCATCTGCTACTGGACATGGCCTCCCAACTCCCACACCTTCCATAAGTGGACACGTGCAGGGCAGGTCACGGTCGCATTGGCTGACATGCACAGCAGCAGGAGGCAGTTGGGTTGTCCATCACTGGGTGAATGGACAGATAAAATGTGCTGGATACAAACCACGGAGTCCCACGCAGCAAATCAAACAGTCTAGATGTGCACATGCTAACAGGGATGGGTCTTACACACAGTGTGAGAGAAACTCAAAAGACTATGATATCTCATCCAGCACCATTTACGTACCATTAAGTTGCATGTGTACAAATCAAGAGGACATATTTTGCAAGAACACATATGTACAAAAAAAAACCAGTACATGTTAAGTACATCCAAATAGTTGCCTGTGGGGGAGGAAAGTGGGGATAAAGTAAATAAGTAATAAAACAAACCTAGGCCTGTGCAAGAGTGATGGCAGCAACTCCCCATGAGAGTTGAGTGATACTACTTTTCTTCAAAAAAAAGAAGTAAACAAAAGCAACACTGAGAGCCCAAAAGTTCCAGAGATAAATGACAAGAGTCAAGCTGATCTGAAGGGTCCCTCGGGCTTCCAGCTCAGCCAAAGCCTCATCTCCAGGCGATCTCAGAGACGCCCCCAAGCAGCCGCAGCCGCAGCAGCAGCACACGTCACACGATAGCACAACCGTGAGCTCTGAGGACAGGCGAGACCAGGAAGAAAGGAGAGCCTTGTCACCTACTTCCCACCTGGTGCCGAAAAGGAGAGGGTGGCAACCCAGTGGGAGCGGACGAGGCTGGAAAGTGTCTCCCCGTCTCCCCACCCGCGAGGCCTGTGCCTTCCCCGTACCACTCTGTGTGTGAGCAGTGGGGGACTCAGACGCCATGAGGCTCCAAGACCTCGAGGCTCATGTGAGAAGTTAGTGGCCGGGCGGGGCAGGCCAGGCCTGGGAAGCAGAGCGCCCAAGCCTGCATTCACGGCGTGTGGGGAGTACCTGGTCCTCAAAGCTCTGATACAGAAAATAAATAACTGGCTTCGGAAGCCCGCTAGTCAGGCAGCTGACACAGCCAGGCCTCCCTCTGGGGCAGGGCTCAGATACATCATTTGACTCTGCGGCAGGTTGGGCTAGTAGCCCCGCCAGCCAAGGCCCTGCAGAAAGCTGGAGCAGCAGGAGCTGGGCCTTGATGGAAACTGTCAAGAAAGCTGGGGTTACAATGGGCTGACTGTTAAGAATTACGCATTGACCTGGCTTCCCGAATTTACTCTCGGCTGGTTATGGACTGTTACATACAAGTTCAGTGGAAAGTTAGCCAGCCTGCGGCTCTCAAAGTACTCTCAGGGTTGGGGGGCAGGGAGGTGACTTCTGTCTCTGGGCAGCTTAGCAATCAGGAACTAGAAAGAAACATAAATGTGGTGGAAATGTAGCAACTGCAGGCAATGGCTTTGGGATCAGGGGCTGGCCGTGAACTCAGAGGAAGGCCGGCCTCAAGGCAGAAAGCACGGAATCATCAGCGTTCTCATTTAGGGCACTTCTTCTGCCCAGTGACGTCCAGGCAGGTTCCGGGAGGGGATCAAAGACAGTGGGGGATGAGGAGGTTTGGTGCTCAAGGCTACGGGATCAGATGTTATCCTTGGGTAATGACTTGGGCCCTGCAGGGTGGCACCGGCTACTCCCACTTACATGACCATCTGGAGGAGGTGAGGTACAAGGACCCGGGGTGAGGCGTTCGCTAAGATAGAGTCCCCTACACTTCTACCAGCAGTGCCAGGAAACAAGTTTAGGAACAAACCACAAGTTTGGACGGGGGCTAAAATCCTTGGCTTATTCAAATATACACCTTCGTAAGAATTTAGAAGGAGAGTCATGCAAAAGCTTGGAAAGCAAGCCAATTCCAAACCCACTCACAAGCACGGAGTGGAAGGAGATATCTAGTTTAGATGTCATAGGCCCACAACTATCACCCTTGAGCTTTCAAAGAGCACAGGAGGAGTTTTGTTTGGTTTTCCTGGGCTCTCAGGAAAGAGTTGGTCTCCCGGTGTCCTCTGATTTCCTCAGTTCTCCAGAGGGTCTTCTCTGTAGTGGCCCCTGAAATGTCAACTGGGCAACCTCCATGGTTTCACGGGGAATGGAACGGAACAAACATCTGGGACACCTGGTTGCACAGATGAATGCGTACAAAAGCAGTCTTGTAGCTTTGCCCAAACGTGCATTTGCAACAACTGCCTACAGTGAGAAACCAGGTCTGCTTGTGGCTTCTGCGTCACCTAAAGTAACCTTCTGGGCTCTGTGGCCGCCTGTCCTACAGCCTTCCCTCCCCGCTGCTCTCCCACAAGCTGCGCCCTGAGTATCAAACACTCCATGTACCAATGTGGTAATTAGCAAGACATGGCCCGAGTGGCCTGGAAGGAATGGGGACACCCCGAAATGCCAAACCTGCACCTAAGGCTTGGCTTTCACTCCCAAAGAGTTAAAGCCAACATGTGTCTGGGCATCAAATCAGAGAGAACTGTCAACTCTTTTATCTTGTCAGTTCTACGGCACTGAAATTTCTTTCTCAAAACAGTATCCGATTTCCAGCATGAAGGAAGAGAACGTATAATACAGATGTTTCATGGAGTTTGAAGCACCAAGAATCTACAACTATCGCTTTTACTTCCTCAGCCACCTCTGAAGAGTTCAAAGCATTTTTTATGAGAATTTTAATGCACAATTTCACAGCAGCGGCCTTGGCAGACATTATCCTTGTTTTACAGAAACGAGTGAGTGAGGGGTGAAAGTCTGCAGACTGTGAGTCTCTTTCTACGGCACATTGGTCCCAAAACCCAATGGTCAGGGTCACATTTTTAAGCAGGCCCATAGGTTCCCAGACCGTGTGGCTCTCCCAGGACTCGAGAGGCGACCGCCAGAGTCCAGCAGTGAAGGGGCCGCGATACGCCAGACACTCCGGTCTACTTAGGGCAGGCCGCCGACCCAGCACTAGCCAGTCCCTGCTATGCCGGGATGTTGCCAGATATTCTGATTTTTCAAAAGAAGATGTAAAGGTAATAATTTTCAGATAAAATCCACTAATTTTTCAATGTTAGCCTTTTTTCAAAATCCACCTGTGAGCCAAACACTGCCCAAGCCGGTTTGCAAGCACAGTAGTCCTGAGATGTCGCCACTGACAGCAATTTTTCTCTCTGTTTGGGGGAAGAGATAAAAAGGACTGTTTAAAACCCCCAATGACCGCACCACATCTGCCTGCTAGGGAAGTCCATCCTTTCTCTCCAGTCCAGAATATTTTCTAAGAAGCACACTGTGATCGGCCGGGCTGTGAGCCTCCCCTGCGGCAATCCCCTCACGTGTCGGGGATGGGCGCGTGCATTCCATCTGCTTAGAGAGAAGAGCACACAGGGTTTGGGAGTCTCAGCTCTGAGGCCCTCAAGCCCCCACCTCCCTCCTTCCTGGTCTTCAGTGCAAGTTTACCATAAGCCACTGCCTTCTGTGAAGGAAGCTTGGGGTGAAGAGAAAAGGGTGGTGGCCCACGTCTGTGTCACTGTGGTTAGTAAAGAAAACACAGCCACAGGGCAGGGCTCCAGATGCGTCAGCAGTTCTGTGAGAGAAGGAGACGGGAGAGACCCGCCACACAGGGCTCCACAGGGATACTGGGAAGGAGGTTTCCAGGCTTCCCGTGGTGGTTGGGCCTGGATCTGAGACTTTCTAAAAAATTTTAAAGGTCAGCATGACCCCGGAAGCCTGGAGGCTTGGGGACATGTTTAGTCAGGCAGCCAGGAAGCTTTCAGTCCCCGAAATCAGGGCACACACCACAAGCTGCTTCACGGACGACGAGGATTCACATCCTGCCAAGAATGCCTGGGTTGCCAGGCCTGGGGTAGCGGGGTGAGAGTCACAGCCAAAGTTTGTATTCCAAAAAGTGTGAGCCTCTGTACTCACCCACCACATGGCAGGGCTGGGGGATCCACCACCCTGGAGGTGCCAGGTGGGCCTTGTGGCAGCCGGGTTCAGGGCATCTGCTCCTCCATGGGCTTGGGGAAAGCATCTTACACTCCCAAATTCGGTGGCAGGGGAGGAGGTCTGGAGTCACATGCATGACCTCAGGACCCTTCCCAGAGCGTCCCTGGGCATAGGAAGCGCATGCGCTTGTCTAGGAGAGCAGGGCAGGGTCCCGACGGCTTCCGGGACTGGAAGGCGTCCACCCCCACACAGCCCAGCCACCCTCTGTCCCCTGAGCAGCAGCCTTAACCTACAGATAGTCAGCCAGAAAGAGGCTGGGACTTGCAACACAAAGTCAGGGGGGCCGCGCTCGCCTGAGAGCCCTGGGCCCCCGTGGGCTGTGGGCCGGCTTCCCCGGAGTGACAGCGCCCAGCCAAGCGCCCGCCGCTGCTCGGCTCCCAGCAATGTATGACCTGCTGGCATTGGTTTTTGTTTGTTTGTTTGTTTTGTGCATGTTTTTTAGGAAAACTAAAATTAAACAACTACAAAGGGAGAGTAATGTGCCCACCCTGGTCTGACGACTGTCATCTCACATAACCAGATCAGTGTATTTGGTTAAAACAATGTGAACTGCAACCTTGAATAATTTATTAAACTATTGAACCACTTGGGAAATAACTGAAGCTTGAGCCTCGTTTTCCACAGCAGAGTTAAACTGGGGAGAAGTGTATTAGCGAGGTCTCAACACCTAGGAACAGGAAGGCAGTCGGAAGCTGACAGTGTTTACCATGACACGTAGGAAACCGTCTAACTGGCCGCTGTCTTTGGCAAAGACGCGGGAGCACCCCCATCCTGCCCCAGCTGGGCCCTGCCACAGAAAGAAGGGAGCCAAGGTGGTGGGGGAAGAGGAGTAGGGTCCCAGCCAGAGACCAGCCCAGAGGTGGAGGAGACGGGGGAGCAGGACCGCCTGGAAATGACCCAGAACCTAAGGGGCTGGTGAAGGCAGCTGTGCACCAACGAGACGGGCTCCCCTGGCAGGGAGCGTAGGCGCTGGAGCCCGGCTCCGTGCCTTGCGGACATCATATGACTGTCATGTGCACATCTGAGCCCACATGATGGGGGGCTTCCCAGCTAAGGGTCCGAGAACTAGTGTTCAGGGTGGAGAAGGGATTTCAACCACATCCGACGGGATCAGCTGAGGAGCACACTTTTTCCCCTCATTTAAAAATTTTTTTCATTATGCAAGTATTTCGATACATACACGATAGCAACAAACCGTGGAAAATACAGATAAGCAAAAGAAAGAAAAAAAATCAGAAATCACAATCCCAACAGCCAGAGCTTTATATTCTTTCAAGTTTTTACGTATCGCATTATATGATCAATTGTTTATAAAATGGAGATATGATTTCATAATATTCCTTTTTCAATTAACAATACATATTGTTATTCTACATGACAATATATATTTTGAACATGCATGTGTACCATGTCCATAAAGTATGTGTACAAAATTATTTTTAATGGCCACATGGCATTCCTGTACCGTCATTTACTAAAGAGTGTAGGTTGATTCTGATTTTCATTTTTATAAACAATACTGCAAAGATACTGACATAATAATAAGACAGACTTGGGACCAAGGCAGACTTGGGACCTAGGTTTTCTCTCTTAGTCCTCCCAACCCTAGAAGGAATATACTATTAACTTTTCTGTGTTTATAGATGAGCAAAATGTACTTGGAGATTTTAAGGAATGGACTAGCTGTGACGTCCTGGGCAGGGAGCGGAGCCAGGATTTAAATGCAGGTCTGGTGGGTGCCGCAGCCAAGACTCCTAAGTACCAGTCAACTGCTGATTCCCGCCACCCACGGCGTTGTTCTCTGACTACTTCTTTTGGATAAATGCCTGATTGTACACTTCCTGGGACAAAGGGAATCAGAACTTTTAAATCTGGGAAACAGAAGAAGTGACTGTGTCCAGAGAGGCGTAGGCTTCTGGGGTGGTTGAGAGATTTGATTCCTTCTGGGCTCAGCCATGTCGTCCAGCGAGGACCCATGTGCTCCAAAATGGAATGCCCCCTCCGAAGGCGTCCCAGCAGGGTTTGGAGGGTCCCAGGCAGAGATGCCAGCCCTGCAGGGAGACCGAAGGAGACCGGTGGCCTCGCCGGTCCTCTGTTCTGATACTGCAGCCCATCCCGCCATCTGGTACCACAGTTATAACATTTGAGGAGTCTTTGTTTATATGTCATACTTACTAAATCAGTGTTTCACAACTATTTATGTGAAAGAAAAGTCATCTTTGATCTCTAAAAATGTGTGGGGGTAGGTGGAGGAGGAAGGCACGAACCCATATATGGAAATGCCTTCAGTTAGAGCAAAGTGAAACCGGCTTCTGTTTCCAATTAGGAGCCTCTGCCCCACCTCCGGCCGCCCCAGCCCCCCTTTATCTGTGGGAGCCACACACTATTAGAGCTGTGGCGTGTGCACCCACAGACACAGACGGCTTAGCACCCACAGACACAGACGGCATAGCCCAGCCTGGCCTTTCCTCCCCTGTGTTCTAACACATCTTTTTTTTTCCTTTTTGTCACTCAAAACGAGTGTCTGATGTACTAGCATAAATTGTTAAAAGCAGTTTTAGGTAAAGGAAGAGAGAGTAAAGTGGAGTTTTTTTCACAAAAGCCAAGCTCAATTTATGTCAAAGAGGGTTAAAAGACCTTGGGATTAAAGCAATAAACTTGGTGCTGTCAGAGCGAAAACCCGCTAACAATTTAGTGCCAAACGCATGTTGTTCAATATCATTTCATATTATACTATGTCACAAAGAGCTGACGGCTCTGCATCACCCTGACAGGGCTGATTTACTCTGAAGAATTCATCGACATCTCGCCAGGCAAAGCTGACTTCATTTGGTCTGGACGGACGCGGGAAATGTGTCTGTACTTGAGTTCGAATATTAGTCTGAAAATCATTTTCAAATTAAAGACTCAGGAGACCGCTGGCCCACAATTCTGCACAGCCAGGCCTCTGAGAGGTAGAAGCAGACCTTCCCTTGCTCGGCTGACACAGTGCTGCCCCCCAAGCCTTGCCAAACCAGCAGCACAGGCTCGATTGGATCACCGGAAGTACGCGTGCGAAGTGTTAGCCAAGCCTTCAGGGAAAGAAAAGGGTCCCGGAGGATTCCCCTCACACACGCAGAAGCCACTCATCAGTGCCATAAGACACGGACGGTAACCACCCAATGACTGCAGCCCATTTGCTCCCTGACCAGAAGGCTGCGCGGGCACAGGTGCTGACACGTCGGGACAGCTCCTGGTTCAGAGGCTGTGGGATGGTGGATGTGCAGGACACAGACTCCGCGAGACGAGACCCTTGCAGAGGAAAACGCATGTGACAAGCTAGACACAAATCAGGCTGTTTTTAAAATCAAATAAATGAGTACACTGTACAGTGTGACTTGTAAACGCGCGTCACCTGTGAAATCCGCATCGACACTGCATGCTTCGGTCTGAAAGATTAAGCCTCAAGCCGGGTAAGTGGTTGTCTCTGGGTGCCGGTATTAGGGGCAACAGGTGATTTTATTTTTCTTTTCATCTTTATGGGCAATTTGAAATTTTCTTAAAAGATACATGACTTACTTTCATTTAAAGAAGAAACAAGAAAAGCTATGAACGTATTCTAAAGGATTTTATTGTCCAAAGCAATCCCGCAGTGAATGTCTTTGTAAAGTGTGGCCCTATTCTTCAAATCAGATTTCCCTCATTTAACAGGGTTCCAGAATTAAAGGTGTTGAGCACTGCTCTCTGGAAAGTTGGGCCTGGGTAGTGGCCACGACTGAGTCTGCAGGCGGAGAAGGGAGGAAACGGCCTCTTGAGGTCACTCCCAATTCCCAGCCTCTGACTGCACTGGAGGGCCGCAGGCTGCTGTGTGTGCTCCAACTGCCACGTGACTGACAAGCTCTCAGAAGGCTGGCCTCGGCCACCAAAGGATGCTGGAAGGCCTTGGCAGGGGTCAGAACAATCCCAGGTGACAGTCAGAACTGAAGGGTTCCAAAAAGGGGAGGAGGTTGTGTGCGTGGTCACTTCCACAACTCGGAGACAAGACTCAGCCCTGCATGCGCCCGGCCCACGCCTCCGGGGCACCATCCCACCCTTCCGTTTTCTGATGGGACCTCAGTGCCACCCACCTACCGTGTTCCCCTGAAAATAAGACCTAGCCGGACAGTCAGCTTTAATGCGTCTTTTGGAGCAAAAATTAATATAAGTCCCGGTCTTATATTACTATAATATCAGACCGGGTTCTTTATAACATAACATAACACCGGGTCTTATATTAATTTTTGCTCCAAAAGATGCATTAGAGCTGATGGCCTGGCTAGGGCTTATTTTCGGGGAAACACGGTAGCACCTGAGTTTCGCCACAGCCTCCACGACAGCCCAAGGAGCTCGCTGCCAAGGCCACCTTCTAAGGACGTTTTTCCTCCTCAAACACTGAGTCAATAAAGGTGCTGTGTGCACGGAGGCCAGGTCTCTGCTCTGCCCGACACAGCTGTGTGGCCTCAGTGTCACAGAGCTGCCTGCCTTGCAGGCTCGGTGTGGAATGGATGGCATAGGTATGTAGTGGGTACCCACGGTGCCAGGATGGGGTGGCACAGTGGAATGGGGTGTCACCCTGAACCTCAGGGCTCCCCATGTAGGGGTGAACTATAGCAAGGTCCAGATGAAGTGAGGGCTGAGAGGCAGAACAGTGGGGGTATAGACCCCTAACTTTTCTGGGGGTACTGAGGAGTGTTCGTGGAGAATGCTACAGTTGAACTGTGCTTCAGGGGGTGACAGGGCAAGAGCCTACGAAACCCTTTGCTGTTCGTGAGGTGAGCAGTGATGGTCACCCCGAAGGAAGCTGAGCACTCGCAGGGCTTGGTTTTCCTGCTTTTCTCTCCTGCAGCTCTCACAGAAGGCAGAACAATCTCCACCCCGTAACAGTCCCACAGGGAGGTGGCCGGAGACGGCAGTTGCCCTGTGCCCAGCCATCTCTCCCCTCCGTCGCTGAAGACTAGAGGTCACCACCCCCTTGGTACGCAGCCTCCTGTCCCTCCGTCAATGACTTTGTCCTAGGCCCGTGTCCCCAAAAAGTCTAACCCTGGCTACGCATCTGCCACTCATGGCTTCTCCATCTGCACTCCAGGAAGTGTCCAGCCCATACCTCTGGCAGCCCACCTCTGGCAGCACCTGAGGCCTTGGCCACCCTAGGGAGGAGAGCAGGGTGGGGACAGTGCCACAGGAATGTGGGCTCAGCCAGATGCACTGACCACCCACTGTTGCCAAGCCCTCTGTGAGGAATGCAGCTCCAGGAGTTCCCAGGCTGGTGTGAGAAACAAAACAGAAGAAAGAAAAGCAGCACCCCCGCCTAGAGCACACTGGCTGGGCTGCAGGTGAGGAGCACCGCTGGCCTGGGTCTCCACGGCTCACAAAGCCAAGTCCAGAGGGGAGGCAGTCAGACAACGCCAAAGAAAACGTGATGACAGGGTGTGGGGGCGGAACGGCGGGGTGCTCCATACAGCTTACGCTGCTCGGGGGGCCTGGTAGCTTCTCTGGGTGTCCTGAGTCATGGGGGCGCACAGGGATGCACGGTCTGTGGTGTGCGAAGCCCCGTCTCACTGCAGTTTGGGTTTTCATTTCCCTGACAACATGTGGTGCTGAGCTGCTTGTCAAGCATCTATGCGTCTTCTATACAGAAGAGTCTATTTAGAGCATTTGCCCATTTCTAATTGGGTTACCTTTTTATCAAATTATAATGGTTCCTCCCCTACCTTGCATAGAGGTTTCCTTGTCAGACATATGATTCACAAGTACTCTCTTTCATCCCTCTTTCAGCAACTTGCTGTTGATCCCCTTCCTTCTTTGCTTGCTCCCCTGCAACCCAGTAGCCAGAGCAAGCTTTTAAAACATAAGTCAGGTTATATTTCTCCAAGCAATATCTTTTAAAAATGCCACTCTGACCAGGTCATCCCCGTGCATAAACAACAGATGCAAGAAGATGAACCTGTGCTCTGGTTTCCCGTCACCACTGGGATCAAGTTCAGAGTCCTTATCCTGATCTGTAAGGCCCTGCTTTCCGTCTCTCCCCTCACCCCTCTGTGTACCCTCGCCACTCCCAAGCACACCGGGGGAATGTCACTGGTCCTTCAGTCCACATTGGTCCTCTTGACACAGGAAGGGCAGTGCTGCTCAAACCCACCCCATTTCTGTGTGGGGAACTGTTCCCTGATGGCTGTTAGATGAAAAGCTGTAGGACAGGCCATCTGCTGTGTGTCCAGTACGCAGTGGAGTGTCTACAGAGGGACATGACAGAATGCGAGTCCCCTCCAGCCACCAGGGGCCAAATGGAGGCGAAAAGGCGCCATCTGTAGAGGGCGGTCTTCCCCGCTGAAGGTGAACATGAGAAAGCTCAGTGACTACATTCCTGGCCGGTTCTGGACGATCGGCACAAGGTTATTCTCAACATATTTGGAAATCACAGAATTTAGTTTCCCTCAAAGTGCTTGCTGATTTTTGGTGTTGAAGAAGTGCCATCAAATCATCCCCACAATTCATTAGTAAGCCATCAGCCTTCACCCTCCCAGAACCAAGATCCATGTTTCCTAGAATTTGAGAGATCCATTGCCTATGTAATTTAAGTTTTATCTTAGAATGACTTTCTAAGAAGTCTTTGAAGTATAAAGTAGCCACCTTTGCTAATGTTCTTGTCACTTGCAGCTTGGAGCTGATGGAATCAGGGACAGAGCTGAAAGGGGCGTCAGCCAACGTTCTGGCCGGGAAACATTTTGTGGTGGAGCTGGGACCACGCCAGGCTCTTTCTCCTTTGCATCCCTTCATCCTTTACTTGGAAATAGTACCTCCGTTTTCCAGTTTGCTCTTAGAAACTCCCTCTTCCCCCCCCTTGCCCCATCCCGGCTCAGAAGTGGACCCTGAGACCCTATTTCAGGCAACCAGCACTTCCCATTTCTCTGTCCCCAGTGAGGGCTGCAGGATCATACACAGGACCATCAGCTCTTGTGGTCAGAGCTGCTCATTCTCCCCAGACGATCCTGGAGGGCGGTGCAGGTACCGGAGCTGCTGCAGCCACCTGTGAACAGCGGGCTGTGAGAAGCCTGGCCCAGCTGGAGGCAGGTGGGCCCACAGGCAACACAGCTGCTGCCCTTTGGAGTCCTGCCTGCTGGCGAAGTCCGTTCTCCAGGCTCCTGTCACGTGCACAGAGAGCGTCCATCCGCTGCGTGCACTGTCCCCTCCCTTGTCCCCTGTTGTCTGACTCCCGCCAGAACTGGGACTCAGCTGCCGCTCATGTCACCCGCGACGGGCTCTGCAGGGACAAGGCAAGCGCCTCAGCCCCGAGCACACTGCCGCCTGCCGTGGCCTCGCTGGTCCTCCTCCCATGACAGCCTGCGGTCCCTCAGGCTGCCTGTCTCTCACCGGGAGTGCTCTTGCCTTTGGGGGCCTGATTGTCCTCCTGCGGATCGTCTCATGTGCTGCCATCTGTGGAGCCGTCTGCCTCACCTGCCTCGTGAAGCACAACCTGCAGACCTCCCCGCCCGGCACATCGGCTGGGCCCACCACGCCACCTTCTCCCCCTCCCGCTCTCTGGTCCTGCCCTCGTGCCTGGGGGAAAGGGCGGCTGCCAGCCCCAGACACTCAACCCCACGACTGTCCCTCGTGAGGTCTCGCTTCCACTGCCCTCGATAGGTCAAAGGAGGACACAGACACTTGTCTATGTTGTCAGAGCCCCCTCCCCGAGGCTGCGAGAGGGGGCTTTTACTCTCCTGACAGCATCCATTGACAACACTGCCCAAGCACTGGTTCCCATTCCTGCTGGAGGCTTTCCAACCACCTAACACCGCTTTTCAATTTCCGCAGCTTCTGCACATTCACCCCCACGCCTGTGAATGGACTGCACGGGAACTCTCCTCTCCCGAGCCCTGATGGACGGCATTTTTACCCTGGAGTGATCCCTAAGTTGAAGTGATAGTCACCAATATTCATCATGTGCTGGTGGCGTGGAGGCCCAGATCGAACATCACGGCAAGCCCACTGCGACGCTCTCCTCGCATGCGTGCAGGGCAAACGTATGGCCCATGTATATGTATGTGTGCACGCACGTCACATACCTGTGTGCACTGCATACGTGCATGTGCACACGCACAGCCTGCGTGACAGCGTCTCCGAGACTTGGTCCAGTGGCATGGCAGGCACCAGCTACTCTAGGAACAGACCTGGGTAACAGGGTTTCCCACCCAGGAGGTGGACAGCTGTGGATTTAAAGGAAGAGACGAGCCGGGAGCAGGATTCTGGTTTCTCCCACTCTACCACCAGCTAGGAGTTAACTCGTCAGCTCCACAGTTCATTCAAACACAGCGTGACATCAGCGGAGCACAAGCTCATCCTGGGTACCTGCTCCCTCCTACGCAGGGAAGTGGGCGAGACGGGGTGGGGCTGGGCTTGGGCACCAGGCCTGTGCCCGCCAGAGCACGAGGCCCAGCAACCCGGCAGTGAGCTGCACACAGGGGCCTGGCAGAACTCTCCCGAAATCTTGGGTTACATGTCTTTAAGCCAAGAACATGTGTTGACATAAAAGACTCTTGACAAGTCAGGACAAAGATCCTTGCTCCCCACTTCCAGAGGCTTCGAGAGAAGACACCCTGCTGTCTCCCAAAGCCCACTGTCCCCTTCCATGCCATCCACAAAACTCTTCTTCACGACCGCCCATACTAGCCCCGCCTCAGGAACACACCCCAGGAAGCCGGTTCAGCTCCCCTCTCCCATCCGTGCCTGCAATGCCTGCGCAATGTTAAACAGGCGTGGCCTGGCGTCAGGGCGGAGCCCCAGGTCCTGCCACTCTCCAGCTGTTGTCATTCACCCTTATGGGTCGTCCAGCAGCCCTGCACCCACGGCAAGAGCGCTGGGCTCACTGCGCCAGTGCTGGAACACACTTGGTTTCCATTTTGTCCTAAATAGAGAAATCTGTTTCTTTTTCTTCCTCCTTTTGCCCCACAGGAAAGAGAACCCTGGACCCCCACACCTTGCCACTTCATCCATCTCTGTCCCTAATGTGCCTCTGGGGTCACTCCTGGCCAGTCTGTCAGAGGAACTGCGACCTGGCCTCCCACGGTTTGGTTTATCACCTTAGCTGCTTTCTGCAGGTGTACTCCATCGTGACAGCAGTTTCTTTACCGAGATACATGAGTTATTTGCTGTAAGGAAACAGGGTGTGATAATCAGAGCTGGGCCTTTGGCGTACATACGTGTATATATGCATCTGTGTGTACATGCATGTGTGTGCGAGTGTGTGCGTGTGTGCGTGTCTGTGTAAGTGTGTGTGTGTGAGAGAGAGAGAGAGGTCTGTGCTCATCCACCTCCTGAAACAGTCCTCAGCAAGCCCACTGGTGACGCAGGAATGCCTGGGGGGTTCTGGGCACGTTGATAGACGGTAGAGCACAGAGTGGACGTGAAGGGAGAGTTACCAGCAGCGCCCGTCATGTGAAGAGCTGCCCAGCTCTGGAGGCATCGCCACCGTCTTCCCTGCCCCAGCAAGCATATTGAACCCTTGCAAGGACAGGGGAGAGGCCCACTTTGCCATTTCTGATTCCAAAAGTAGAGAGGATGCAGCTGGTAAGTTCCACAGGAAGAAGCAAGTGGGAGTGTGCGAACTGTGGGAGCGTGGGGGTAGATAAGGCAGGTGGGACGAGGGAACAGCAGGGGGACAGACACCCACAGGGGCCAGTCTCTGCGAGAGGCAGGGGCGGGCGGGGAAGAGCAGTTACCAGACTCTCAGCCAGAGTTCAGGTCGGAAGCAAAGTCAGGGGCCCACTGTCCAGGCTGCACCTCCTCCTCGAGCAGCCAACGTCTCAGGCACAGTGAGAGCAGCACGGCACACGTACACAGAGGTGGACACCGTACAATCAGACCGCAGGGGACTCTGGGATCGGAGCGAATCCCCCAACCGAAGTATCTGTGTCCCCACCGTTAAGTGAGGGGGATGGACTAGTGTTGCCCCATAAAGTCAGGATGCCCCCCTAAATTTGAATTCAGATGAGCAGTGAATGATTCCTGAGTATAAGTATGTCCCAAATACTCCATGAGACATGCTTATCCTAAGAATTTACTCTTTATCTGAAACTTAAGTGTAACTGGGCACACCGCCTTTTTTTCCTTTTGCTAAGTGTTGTCAGGTTGAGGTCAGGCAAAATTTCCATGGCTTCTTTATCTGCTGCTCCCACTTTCTGTCCCCGCCCTGAGGGGAGAGCCCCAGGGGCCTGATGACAGCCGGGAAGCCCGTACACTTACGGGATGAGAAGAGTTCTTAGGAACGCACAGCCCGCTGGGAGGAAGGTTGAGGCCACAAACATGGGGATAAAAGTAGATGTGTGAAGATTTGTTCAAAACACCTATTTGTCCACAGTAACGGGACCGTTGAGTCTGGACTCCAGAGCCTGCAAAGTCTGGACCATTCTTTGGGGGAAATCAGAAAGCACTAGCTCATGGTTAAGGGGATAAGATCCTGTGTAATCAGTCTCGGTAACCCCAGAAACTGACATGTAAAGCAAAAGGAAAAGGAGGCTAACACTCAGTGTGACAAACTGTATTCATTTTTGTCTAAACCACTAATTATTTTACCTGTATGAAACTCCTCCATTATTTTCACTGCTGGGAAATCACAGGGTGGTAAGTGCGCGAGTACCTGTCACAGACAAGGCGTAAACAATGCACTACGCAAACACCTCCCAGAGCACAGCACCCACAACTGTGGCTTGCAGGGCTCGCCAGCCAAACAAAACATCCGAGAAAAAACATTCAACAGAGGGAGCCTGAAAGGAGAGATGTGGCAAGGGAGTTTCCAGCCGGAATCCCTGACATCTCTGGACGACAGACTTCACAGAGAAGGGACAGCAGGAGGGAAAGGGCCAGGAGGGGCTTCAAGGAGCTGTCAACATCAGACCAGAGGAACTCCTGTCCCCAACGTCTCTGCATTTTACAAATTTCACGAGATCTCCTGCGTATGCCATACAGTGGAAAAAAGCCTGCTGTGCTCCTGGAAATGAATCTTGGTGAGGTTTATCATTTGACAAAGGGTACTGAGATTTAGGGTAGAGATGGTGATTATATGTAATACAACAGTCAAAAAAATGTAAATAGCTCATGGAGTTCAGTCTAGTTGGAGGGACCCCTTTATCAAATCGCCATATTAACACAGATGTGTAGTCACAATGGAGATAAGGAATGAGACTCAGGGTGCGAAAACGTACAAGGGGACAATCTGCTCAGCCACAGGGAGTTTGGGGAGGCTCCCCATTTGGGCGACATGGAGCTGTGATTACAGGTAAATAGGGTTGGGGGAGCACCGTCCAGGTAAGGGTGGGGTCCAGGACAGGCTAAGTCTGGGGGCTCACGCAGAGAGTGAAACAGGAGGCCGAGCCAAGTGAGGATAAAACGGAGACAAGACAGAGAGGGCCAGCGGGGGACCAGCTCACTCAGCGCCCCACAGGCCACATGGAGCATTTGAGAAGTCATGGAATGATCTTAAGCAAGGACACGCAGCACCTTTTGTCAGGCTTCTCAGTGAGGCCGTGTTTTCATTTACTGCCACGTCCCAGGCTCCAGAGCCTCACCTTCATTCCAGGCCTCTAAGAGTTTCAGGGGTCATGAAAAGAGGGCTGATTATCAAGGTGGGGGGTCAGATGTGACTTGACAAATCCTTGGTTGGAAGTGTGTCCCTCCTGTTGGAGGTCAACAGGCAACGCTGACTGCCATGGATGAGAAGTCCTTAGTCAACCACTGCCATGCAAAGCTTGGGTGGTGATGGAAGAGAAAATTCCCCTCAGACAGGAGAGGAAGCACTCTTAACCCAACAGTAGGAAAGGGCGGGGGGCACAGGTACAGGGGGGCCTGGGGCTTGGCACCAGGAGGCTTGGCTCCTGTACGCTGTCTTCCAAATTATCAGTGATGTGGAAGGAGGTGCCACCTACTGAGGGTTAACTTAGACACCGGGGGCAGTAGGTGTATTTTGAAAAAAGTCTAAGAATAAGAAAGCAAATTAATCTGAGACAAGAGCAGAAGAGCCAGCATGTCTGAGAGACCTTCTAGGGCTGTTGATTATGAATTTAGCATGGAAAACAGAAAAGGTTGTGACCCGAGACTGGGAAGCTAGAGGTGGCCTCCATCTGTTCCCCCAAAGCATAGGGGTGTTGTCAACTCCTGGCCCAAGGAAATCTTATCAGTCCACAAGATAACAAGTTTGTAAATGGCTACACAGAGTTAGTTCTCTCTCTCCAACCAGCATATGCACTCTGAGAACGTAACTTCTCTGTCACTTATCCTGCCCCTCTTCTAACTTCCCATAGTTCCCAGCAGAGAGCTTGTCAACGCGTTCAAACAAAAGACAAGGTAAAACTTGTGGAAGCACTGCGAAAGCCTGGCAGTGTGCCAGACAAAACTGGGGATTTACGGTACTGTGGCCTCAACAGTGAGGTCTGATATGGATGGTACTAACAACGTGCTTGTTCAGTGTCTGGATTTTTGTCAAAGTGCATTGACATGCAGCACCTTATTTGCTCATAAAATCACCAATGAGGTGGGAAGTACCAGCTTCATTATCAGTGCAAGAAACAGGGGTGGCAAGTCGGAGATCAAGAAACAAGGGCACGTCAGAATGGAGGGAGAACTCCAGGTCTTCAGACACCATGAGGGGAGCTTGTTTCATTAGTGCCCCAAAACACCAAAACTTAATTTAAGAGTATCCATGTGGATTAATCAGCCTCAGAGCTGATAGAGCGGGATGAATCTCCAGACTTATTTTTTTGGATGCAGAGCTTACGAAGTAGGACAATTAAGTTTACAAACTCATCCTAGAAAAAGTGGTACATGCCTCACTGCTGAATATCACTACGGTCTCCTTCAAAGTAGTCCCCTTGGGAAGTTATGCACCAACGCCACTGTCTAGTCCATGCTTCAAAGCAATTTTGGAACTCTTTTTCTGGAATAGCCATCAGAGCTGTCGTCGTATTACCCTTGATGTCCTGAGTGTCATCAAAATGTCTTCCTTTCAATATTTTATCTTCGGGTAAAGAAAGAAGTCACAGGGGCCCAGATCAGGTGAGTAGGAAGGGTGTTCCAATACAGTTATTTGTTTACTGGCTAAAACTCCCTCACAGACAGTGTTGTGTGAGCTGGTACATTGTCGTGATGCAAGAGCCATGAATTGTTGGCAAAAAGTTCAGGTCATCTAAGTTTTTCATGCAGACTTTTCAGCTCCTCCAAATAGTAAACTTGGTTAGCTATTTGTCCAGTTGGTACAAATTCATAATGAATAATTCCTCTGATATCAAAAAAAAAGGTTAGCCACATGGTTGCAACAAATTCGCGAACTTAATTGTCAGACCTCGTAGCGTTCGAATTTCTAGGCCTATTGTCACCACATGCCACCTGCCCGCACCTCCACGACTGGAAGGTGTAAAGACGTAGCCCCCTCAGCAGCTTCCCTACCTCCTGCAAAGAGAAGCACTGCGGTGCCTTACATTTGTCTAACGTTGTTTTCCTCCTCTAATGCTTTTGGGGAACACGTGATGAAGCAAAAGCCCTGCACAGGGAAGGCCATGTGCTTGACGCACAGAGCTCAGAACCACACGGTCAATCCTGGCCGTAGTCTACGCGTCTAAAACTAATCTCAGAGAGCCTGGGGCTGCTCAGAGGGACCCAGTAAAAGCACCATTTTTCTGTGAGCTTTGAACTAAACACAGTGTCCACATCAGACGCCCCGTTTCCCTCCCATGGCAATTAATGTGTTGCCAACATTAGCGAAGAAAGAAATATCCAAACAACTTCTAAGAAGAAAAAGACTCAGGCAGCTCCATGGATAAAACAATAATAAAAGCACCATTGGACCACCTGGAACAAAATGCCCAGGCCTTGACAGGTGTGTTTTTCTGAGCTGAGTTTGGAAGAAGGGCCACCTGGAAACTGGAGCACTGACACTGAATGGGGGAGCCGGTCTTATCTGCCTTCAAAGGGCTCTTTTTTATTGGCGTGAGTCCAGGAATCCATGGCATGCTTTGGAAGATGTCCCTTACGTTTCCGGAGAAATTAGTTACATGTATTCTAAGCGAGGATATGGCTGAGTCTATTCCATTTCTTAAACGTCTAAGAAATATCAGGGGATCCATTAAGCTAAAGGACCCATGTTAATGCAACATTAGAGAACGTGATTAGAGCCCAGCGCTCGGGAAAATCATTCTCAGCTTCGCACATGCTACATTGCACATGTAATATGTTGTGTTGGATGTTATTTGTCATTTATTAAATGTATATGGTAATATGAAGTGTTCCATTTCCTGACTCTGGAGTGTTTAAAAAGTTCAATCTTACTCCACACTCACACCCAAGAAACCTGATTTCACAAGCCCTTCCTTGATCCAAGGCTAAGGGTCAAAAAAGCATTCCTGAAAATGGTATTTGAGCGTGTAAGGCTATGAACTATCCAGGGAGATCTAACTGAATCAAACACAGCCTCCACCCTCCAAGGGTCCACGGTTTAGAGGGGAGAAAGAGACATGCAGAACTAATTAAGCACAAATATGTCACATGCAGTAATATGGGCACATCAAATGCATCAAGAAATCAGTCCAAGAGGAACAGAGGTTCATCCTATGGGGGTTGGAAAAGACCTGAGGGCTGGGTAGCACCCAAGCTGGGTATATGGAGCAGAGATTCTGGTTCCAATGAAGAAGCAACATTCAGAACAATCCTCAACAGTTTTTAAAAGCAAACAGATTGCCAAAGTGAGATTTGGTGTCACTTGAGGTGACATATGATACACATAAGACTACCTCATTGAGTGTGAGACTCTGTTCCACAAAGGAAAATGTGTCCCACAAGTCCTCATATTGTCATTTAGAGATTAATGCTAAAGGGTCCTGGAGAGAAGAAAGTGAAAGATTTATAAAGAGGTTTTCTTCCGAAATAGCTGTTATCCTAGAGTGAGTCCCCTGGCCCTCTGTCACTGAAGGGCACACAGAGACGTCTGGGGCCTGCTGTCACTTCGCCCAAGGGTAGGGAAAAATACCCCCACTGAATAAAGTTGCCTTTGATTATGTCACCAGTCATACTGTTTAATATGCCAGTTACATAAACAACGTAAAACTTACATTGACATTTAAAAATGTGGAGTAACATTCCATGCTATGGTTTATTTAACGATTTGCCTATAGTATCCATTATTCATCTATTTAGGCTTCTTTTCCTACTTAGAAACATGTTTCAATGACTATGGCTGGTTATGTCTTCTTTTGCTGATTTCTAATGATAAATTCTGGACGTGAAGTAACAGGCAGTTTGCCCTGTGCCTTCCAAATTGGTGACTCCCTTTAAACTATTTATCTATTCCTTTATTAATATTTTTCTACCAGAGTGCTTAAATTTTCGTATTGATTTATAAACATTCTCATGTATTTTTTAGTGTTATCCTCATCATATTAATGCAAATATTTTCTCCCATTGTCACCTCTAACTTGAGATGTTCCTGAAATATGCATTTTTTAAAATTTCAAATTACCCATCTTTTCTATATTTTTATAATTATTGAAATAAATTCTGTAATTTCTTTTGACATGCTTACAATTTTATTTCTCTGTAAGTCTTTAATATATCTTAAACTCATTTTGTGACTTTTGTAAGTTAGATATCTAACATAACATGTTTCTTCAATTTCTTGAAGGCACTTTCTATCTCTACTAATTTCAAACATTAATGCATCTCATAACTCCAAGGTATACAAGTGTCTATTTCTGAAATTTTTGTCCTATTCCATCCATCTACTTATATATTCTTAAGCAACATATCACTTCTCTAATTAGAGCTTCATAAATTGGTATCAGATAATGAAAGTCCATTATTTCCATCATCTTCAAAGCTGCATGTCTGCCCACAAGAATTTATCTTTTATTTAAATTTTAGAATCTGCTTGTTGATTTCCATAACAATCTCACTGCAATTTTGATTAAAGTTATATTAATTTTTTAGATAATTTTAGGAAGAAGCACCATCTTTAAAACAGATCTTGCCAGCCATGAACATGAAGTAATCCTCATTCAAACCTTAACTTATTAAATGTTAGATTTTGCCAAAAGGTCTGTCATAATTAAGATTAGATTTATTTACCCTCAGCTACAATATTTTATAGGTTTTTGTTGTCACTATTTTGAATGAGGTACATTATACTTGGCTACTGCTGGTGTATAAGAAAGCTTTTGTCTTTGGCATATTAAGGTTATATGTGGCCCACTCTGATGAAATCTTATAGCCAATATTGGTGGATTGTTAATTGATTATTCAATTATTAATAGAGTCTCTTGGATTATTTCACATATTAATCATACTATCTTCAAGTAAAAATAGTTTTGTTTCTCCTCAACCTTATTTCATCTCCTTTCTCCTTGATAATTGGCAAAGGCTTCTAGTAAGATGTTGAATAATAGTAAGCATTTTTATGTTCCCCAACTTTAATGGGAATGCTTGTATTTAACCAATAATTTGTATATTTGCTGTAGTTGTTTCATATTTACTTCTATCCCTAGCTTATTATTTTCATCATAATATGATGGTAGATTTTTTAAATGCTTTTAGACAGCTATTAAGAGAAATAAATGGTTTTACTACTTTACTCAGTTAATGTAGTAAATTAGAATAATAGAGTTAATGTAGTAAATTAGAATAATAGATTTTATTATGTAGAAACTCCCAAATTTACATCTCCAGCCCTGAATTGTCCTTTGGCTTCTAAACTTGTTATAACCGACTGCTTCTTGACAACTCCACTTGGATGAAGAATAGATTTCCCAAACTTACTGTAGCCAGAACCAAACTTTTGATTTCAGGAAATGGTGACTCCATCTACCTGGTTGCTCAGGGAAAAACACTGCAGTCACTTTTGGCCCCTTGCTTGCTCTAATATGTCATATTTAACACCTTAGTAAATCTCAGGACTCCACTTTCAAAGTCTGCCTGGAATTGCAACCACCTCCTCTTTTATCCTCCAGCCCAAACCACCCACACTGCTCGCCCAGGTGACTTCAATACCATCTAGCTGCTCCCCATGCTTCCATGTCTGCTCCCCAATCAGCAACCTCTGTGATCCTGTCTCCTGCCCAACACGTTCACTCCTCCCCATAAAGCTTAAAATAAAATCCAGACTTGCTCCCACGGTGGCCTACAAAGTGCGTCACCATCTGGTCCACGACACTTCTCCACTGTTTTCTTGCTCCCTGGGCTTCAACCACGTTCCTCACATTGCTGTTGGCCCTTGTCACCTCCCACCCTCGCGATTCAGGGCCCCCGCAGTTGCTGCTCCTCTGTGTAGAACGCTCTTCCCCCAGGTACTCACATGCCCCCCGCCTCATTTCTCTCCGGTCTCTCCTGAGATGTCACTCGCTGAGAGCAGTCTTCTTTGACTACTCAGTCTCAACTGGCCCATTTCATCATTTTCTATTTTTACCCTGCTTTGATTTTCATTACCACATGACATTATACTATATATTTTAATCTTCTTCATTGCTTATCTCTCCCATTATAAAAATTCCATAAGGGACTTTTATGTCTGATTTGCTCACTGCTCTATTCCCATGGACTAGAACAATTAAAATGCATCCAGACCTTGCCACATGTCCCCTGGGGAGGTGGGAAAATCACCTCCAGTTAAGAACCACTGCATTAAAAATGCTTATACTAGAAAAGAATAAAGGGTTAGATACTAGAAAATCATCTAAATCAGTCAACGGGCAGTCAGAAGAGTAGCCTGACCAAGGCAGGTGTGGAGTCCAGAGAGAGGCAGGTTGTGCAATGGAGCCTCTGATCACGGGAAGAATGGGGCCTCTCTACAAATTCTTCTCCAACAGAGCAAACTTCCATTGGACACAGGTTACACCCGTGCTGATTCAAACCCAGGATTCTCTGCATGTAACCCTTCTCTTACTGCCTTTTGATGGCAATGGTTCTCTCTCTTCTAATGTTTATACCTTTTATTTCTTTTTCTTGCCTAATTGCATTGGCTGTATCTCCCAAATAATATCAAATAATAGTGCTAATAGCTGTCATCTTTTATGACTCTTAGCCTTAAAAGACATACGTCCTATGTTTTATAATTACATATGATCGTGGTGAATGAGTCAAAACATATTTTTACAAGTTTCAAAAGTATCTTCCTAATTCTTTTAACCAAAATTTTATCAAATGTTTTCTCAGCAACTGAGAAAATTTTTTTATTATTTTGCTCTGCTCTATTCATGTGATTAACTATATTAATAGATTTCCTAATATTGCATCACTTTTGTTTTCTAAAAAAAGTTTCCTTGGCCATAGAGCATTTTTTATTATAATACTGAATTTGATTTAGTAGTTTAACATTGAAGAATTTAAATCTATATCTCTAAGTTAGATGGCCTGTGGGTTTTGGTTTTTTTCCTCTTTTGTGATATATTGTCTAGTTTAAGTATCAATGCTTTGGTAGCTTTCTTAAATAAATAATGAAGCACCTAACATGGGGCTATTCTGTTCATTAAAGCTTGAAATAACCTACCCATGTTTGAATGTTGGAAAAAAATTAGAGAAAAGTCTTCTACAAGTTTTTATGTTTCTTCTACACTTATTTCTTAACAATGGTTGTATTTAGGGTTATGAATTCTTTCTAAGTCTTGGTTTGGTTGCCTCTCATGAGTTTGAATTTGTAGTAGCCTCATTAAAGTTATTTTCTAAATTTTCAGTAATTATGATTATTGGGTCTTTTGCCATCAGCTAATTCTCTTAACTATAAAGCAGATATGGAATTTTTCTGGAATAACACTATTAATTTCCACATTAGTGCATTAATTTCCTTAGCAAGAGGTGTCTACCATCAGACTATATCTAGCAGAAATTCCCCCAAATCTGTGACATGCACCTTTCAACTCAGTCTTCTGATCATTTTATTTAGGACTAGGACAGAGGGTTTGAGACCTATAAGCAATTCACTGTGGTTTCCAAGACTCCTCCATAGAGGTAACTCTGGGGCCCAACATGGATCTGACAGCCCAATCAGACTGCTCATTCTTCAATCTCAATCCAGCCCCCGCTTCCTGAGGGAGACCTTTCCCATTCCTGCCTATGAGGTTCAGTTTCTTCCAATATGCTGTCCCTTGCATCCTGAAAGTCTTTTAAAATAATCTCCCTTCTCCTCCAGATCAGAAGACCCCTGAACCTATGCTGCATCGGCCTTGTTTGCCAGCACGTCTCCAGGGAACAGCCTGCCACGGGGTCTGAGGGGGCTCTCGGACTCCTGGAGGGTCTGGGTCTCACCACCTCTTGTCTCATTTCCCTCCATGCAATTCTGGGTACAGAGCAGATGCCAGCATTTAGTGAATACGGCATTTCAGAAATGGGCATGGATGGGATTGATTAGTTTTCCGTTTCCACCTCTAATTCAGGCATACAAATAATTTTTTAAACAATAATTCCAAAAATATATATTTCTCTTGTTTCCTTGAGGTTATTTTGTTGTTGTTGTTGTCACAAATATCTCTTTAGAAAACATCGAAGCTTTTTCCTGCTTGTTGCAATGTTAGGATGTTGGTCTTTGTTTTCTCCCTGGGTATTTGTAGCTATTCCTGCTATAATTACTTTCTGGCCAGTTTTGTCTGTCTGACAGGGAGACAGACAGAAAGACAGACAGTATGCCCACCTTTAAACTCAAGGAAATCCCTCTTTTCCCTTTTTCCAGCCAACAGAATTCTTTGCAAAGGCCAAGGGATCAAAGACAGAAACTGCATCACAAAATTGTCTCTTGAAGCCATATCATCTTTCCCCTGGAACTTGCAAAGGCCAAGTGGACAATTGCTTACATGGCAGGGAGGAATTTCTGACACTTTCTACCACCAATCTCTTTTCTCCACAGGTCAAATCCAAGCCTTGCCATTGTATCTACGGCTCTGATTTCCAGCTCTGAGGACTTCCGTGACATGTGCCCATGACAACTGCCAAGACACAGAGAGCCACTGGCTAGCCTCCAAACATGTAGGCTTGGATCAGCAAAGTTCTGAGTGTTGATATGCAGGACCGGCAGGTCTTAAAGAGGAGAGGCAGCAAGGAAAACACCTGGAATTTAGGATGCTCGACTTTCAGGTA
This sequence comes from Rhinolophus ferrumequinum, assembly GCF_004115265.2. Classification (NCBI taxonomy): domain Eukaryota; kingdom Metazoa; phylum Chordata; class Mammalia; order Chiroptera; family Rhinolophidae; genus Rhinolophus; species Rhinolophus ferrumequinum. The sequence goes on along the minus strand of NC_046298.1, from coordinate 711,674 downwards.
GGACCGGGAGTTTCCTGGGGGAGACAGAAGGAATTCAATTCCTGGAAGTAGAACAGGGGTCCATGCAGGGTAAGAGAAGGCCAAAGCTGAGCAGAGGGGCCTGGATGAGTCAGAACCTATGAGTGGACTTTACAAGGAAGGACAGAACCCTTAGTTGGCATAGGTGTCCCACTTCGTATTTAAGACATTTCATAAGGTGATGCTTTCCCGGTCCCCTGGGGGCCTAGTGACACAGCGATGGTTCCCTCCTGGAGAACCCTATATTGGTTTTGAAAGAGGACGAGATGCTTTCTGAGGTGTCCTCCTAAACCAATTATTCTAGAATGACTGTATCCAGAGTGGCCCAGGTTACAGGGTAAGAAAACATGTATTCCCTATCATTAGCAAAACAGACACTCCTGAGGAATCTTCTGGGGTAGGTAGTGGCCATGCTTCATTTGCCCTCCTAGCACCTGTTTCTCACGTCCTTTCCAAAAGCCTGTAATTTCCATTGCTTTCCTTAATCTATTCCATAATCTCCTTACAGTCCTGAGGAAGCCAAGCCCACCCCCAGCTCCGGGGGTGGAACATATGACCCTGGTAAGATCATTGGGACACCCGCTGCCCTCACCAGTGTGACTGTTCACATGATTAGAACCAACCTTAGCTGGACCCGTCAGGAGATGGGAGAAGAAAGCTGCCATGGAAACTGTTGGCAGTCAAGTCATCTTGTGACCATGAGAAGAAGCCAGATCTATACAAGCAGAGCTGGACCTCACTGATGGGACCGAGCATCCCAATTAGGCCTGTGATGAGCGTACGCCATCTCTGGGTATTTGGTACCAATAAATCAGTTAGGCGGTGAACTCCCTTCCTCGTGTCAGCCAGGGTGAGCTGGGCCTCTCTCACTTACAACTGCCTGTGCTCTGATGAGCGCTTCTCTGATACAAGTCATTAAAATGAGTCCTGGAACATTAATTCAGGGGCTGACCAGGAGCCTCCCTCTCTCATTCCAGGACATGCAGCAGAGAGACCCGGGGTGTGAGCTGTCCCTGGCGGTAGCAGGACCATGCTTCGCACCAAAAGATTCCTCCTTTGGGTTGCAGGTGGCCTGGAGATGCAGGCCCAGCATCCCAGGAACCAAGCTGCGCCCCCTCCCAGCGTCTCATCTGGCCACTAGCACCCTGCCCTTTAGCTGCCCACTGGGCCGGGCTCAGACAGGCTCGAGGTGAAAGAGATCCCAGACAGGTGGTCTGCATGAGTCAGAGGCCCCAAGGAAGAGAAGCAGCAGGTTTCTATGACACAAAACAGCCAGCACTTTCAGCAAGACAGGGCAATTATAGGACGTCTCCTTCCACGCACAAGCTATCTGAGGTAAAAACAGTGGTGAGCAGCGTGCGCCTGCCTCAAAGGACAGAGCGCAGTGAAGGGGACAGAAGGATTCAATCTCTTTTCACTTATTCTAATAAAGCAATGGGCTTCCCAAAAGGCCAAAGGGCCTCTTTTGCCATAAGGTGGTTTCGACCCGCCAACAGCTCCCCAAACCTCCTCTTTCTCCGTAATTCAATCAGCATCGCAGATGGAGCGCTGAGCTGTGTCTCCACTTTCCTGGCCTCTCTCGCCTTCCTGTCTCCCTGCCACGCTGGAGAGGAAGGGTGGATCCCCTGACCAGCGTCCTCACCCTCTACCCTTCACCTCTTCTGACGTGCAGAAATGGGGGCCACTGTCATATCCTTTATCTCCGCGGTGCTCCTGGTCATCCAGCTGAGTGGTCAGCCTCCTGAGGGTGACACCCTAGCTGTCGTACCTTCTGAGGACTCCAGGGGCCATCCCGACAGAGGTCGTGCGGGAGGGGTGAGCAGTCCCACAGGATTCTTTCTGAGGTAGATACGCTCTTAAAGAAGAAGACTGAACAACTGTGGACAGATGACCATTGCCACTCTTTCCAACCAGTAAGAAAACGCCCACTTCTGAGCTCTGAAACGTGTTGACCACCCTGGGCACTGACCCTCAGGACTGGCCCTATCCCCCACCCCCTTGATCCCAGCCATTGCCTTCCGGACTCTGGAACTTTCTTCAAGAATTTCTTCTCATGTTTTCACCACAAGTTGCTTTTAATTTCAAGCCCCCCAAAACAAATCCTACCTTATCGGCTTTGCAAAGAACAGAAACAGCAAGAATTGAGTGAAGGCAGTACAACCTCAGGGACGGGATTTGGGCTCATTTATGGCAAATGGATGGGTCACACTTTGTACCTTGGGCTGTGGAAAATGAGTCCTCCGTGAATAAATCTCTGCTGTCACGCGGAGGCACAGTCCGTTGCCTTCCTCCATCCCCGCACAGCAGAGAACAAGGACAGCCCTTGTCCCCTCCTCCCTCCTGAGGGAATTTTGCTCACTTCTTGCAGACGACTGCAGTGGGAGGGGAGCCCACCAGTTCCCCTCTCAGTCCCCCTCCCCTCTTGGACTCAGCACTGTCCCCCCGGAAGCTCCTGGGCTTTGGGCTGCACCTTCTGGGGGCTCTCCTCTCGGCAGGCTCCCCTCCTGACTAAGACCAGGGCCTTGCGCCGCTCCACTAACCTGCTGACCTTCTTGCCTGCTCCCCCATGTGTGCCTGCTCCTGGCTTGGGGCTAGCAGTATTGACAACTGGCCACTTTTATGATGACATCTCTTCCTCCATAACACGCTGGGCTGTGTCCTGGTGTCTGGCAGGGGGTGGAGGCGTGATTCAGTTTGAGGAAAGGAGCTGCCCGTCCCGCGCGTCACCCAGAGCTGCCTGCCACACCACCTCTCCCCTCGTCGTCCTTCCTTGTCCCACCTCCCCGAGCAGATGGAAAGGACTTTCTTTACAAGAGCCTTGAGCCAGACGTACACCCTTGCCAGGCTGCCATGCCTGCCTCTCTCCATTCATGCACCTGGACCCCTCCCTGGCCTGAGCTGAAACGTCTAGCTCTGAGCATCTCAGACACCCAGCTTGTTTCTCACATCCTTCCATATGGGCAGGAAGTACTGCAATGAGTTACCCACAATGGACCACTTCGAAAGATCAAAAGGAGGGTCCAAGAGGGAGCAGCTCACCACACAACCTCGAGTCTGAGAAGCATCTTGCTGTGAAGGGACCAGCGCGTGGCACACTGCTGGGTAGGCCTTCGCTGAGACAACCCCAGACCAGAGGAGATGCTGTGTCATGGGCATCACATGGCAGCCGAGGGGCTAGGACTTTCCTCTGCATTCATCCAGCCCAGGCGCCTCTCCTTTACACTCCCCACACCTGTGCCACAGAGGACTCCACGTCCATCCACACTGATTCTTTTCAACCCAACCAGCCACACGCTGCGTGCCGTACCTCTTTACTTGTTCGTGAAAGCCGAGTCGTGTGGAGCATGGAGGGCACCTGGGAGAAGCCACGCAGGCCACATCCTGCTAGAGCCAGATATCGCCCTTAGCAGCATGGGCGGCAGGCAGATGGGGTGGCCAGGACATCAGGTTAGCACTGCCGCTGACATGTGTGTCCTGCTAACAGCTGGTCCAGAACGGGGAGGTCAACACAGCTGCTCTTACTTCCTCCAGACTTTGTTTCTGAAGGCAGCGCTGCTGCAAACGCCTGGACTGAGTGTGCAGACCTGAAGACATCCCAGCTGTGAGGTCTTAGGCGAGCCGCCCAAAGTCCCGAGGCTCAGCTTCCCTCTTCCTCCATGGGGGCTGATGGCACCTGCCTCATCCACCTCGCATGTTGACATGTGGTACAAAAGGGGGAAGGCATCCTTCCACCGGCGCCTGTGAGGACGGAAGCCTGGGTGCTCCCCTACCGCCTCCCGCTGAGTCCCGCTGCTCCACGGAGCAGCACCGGCTGTCAGGCCACTCCCACGCTGCTGTCACGGGGATTATCCCAATCATTCTTTCTGATGCCCACGGGAAGACAGGTGTTGTGTGATTCCCGACGAGGACCCCAATTTCATGGTGACTCAGTGATGTGCTCAAGACTCCACGGCCCATAGTGGCAGGACTGCCCCCAAACTAGGCAGCGCCCTCCGTCAGGCTCTCCACCCCACCACCGTGTTCTCTTCTAGTCGTCACAGCCCACATCCCACTGCAGACATGGCTGCGGCTCCGGTGGCACCACACACACCCGCCCCAGCTCCGTGTCCAGCCTCCCTCACGGCTGCAGCCCGTGCTGTAGCCAAACCCTGTCCCATCTCTTCTGGGAGACCTGAGCCATCCACTGAGGTTCTGAGATCAACTCACATCACAGCTTTAAAGGAAACAGGTGTCTGGTCCAGGCTGGGGGTCCCCCAAGCCAGTCCTGGCAGACTACCCAGCTAGTCTACCGGGGTCAGCTGCTGGTCTGACCAAGGCCTTATTGTAAGGGACACAAATGCAAGCCACCAACTACAGAAATGCAGATTTAAGCAAAACTTTGTGGGCTCAACCAGACGAAGGGTAGGGACATCAGGTATAGGCTTGATTCTGGCCTGAAATAATCAAGTCGCCAGCTCGGACCCCTTATCAAGTCCCTCATTGTCACAGACACCTACACTGCTTCCATCTCCGCCGGCCCAGTTCACACCCCACAGGATGAGGGCCTGCTTCTCTCCTACAAGCCCTGACACAGACCTCGGCCTTGTTGGCCCAGCTGAGTCATGTGACCATCCTGAACCAGTCATTCTGTCCCGGGGGAAGACTGCTGAGCTGATTGGCTCCAACCTAGGTCCTGTGCTCCATCTGTGGGTGGGGGCAGGCTGAGGGGGAGGCCCAAATCCATTCAAATAAGGTGAACTGAGAGCGAGGGAAATTAAGATGCGGCTATTCAAAGGTGAAAAATGCAGGACTGGCGTCCAAAACCCAATATCCACCCACGGCACAACCAAACTCACACTCTTTCTCTAATGCAGGAGTCGGCGAACGTTTTCAGGGCCAGATAGTAAATATTGTGGGCTTCACAGGCCAGAAGGTCTCTGCCGCCACCACTCCGCCGTGCCGCTCAGAATGAAACCAGGCAGACGACACGTAAGTGGGCGAGGGTGGCTGTGCTCCAGCAAAACTTTATTTAGGGACACTGAAATCTGAATTTCATAGAATTCTCACACGTCACAAAATGGTATTCTTCTTTTGCATTTTGAAGCATCTTAAAATTTTTAAAACCATTCTTGCTCACAGGCCATATGGAACAGGAGGCCGGCTGGGATTGGCTGGGGGAGGACGGGGGTTGCTGGTCCTCGCTCCTAAAAGAGGGCTGTCAGGAGGTGGGAGACAAGGTGAGGACCTCCTATGCCATCAGAAGGTACAAGGTCCAGGAGAAAGTGCACATCTAGAGAACTCGAATAAGAAAGATCTTGAAGAAATCATTGGTACAAGGAGAAATGCTCGGTTTGGCTAGTGATGTACCTATATCCTCTCCCACACTAATTTAGAGAGAAGTCTATTAATCATTCTGGGTGCAGAAAGGAAATCGCGTTCTCAGCATAAACATAAATTATCAGCCTAAAACTCAAATTCCTTCAGAGGGATGGGGCAAGCTAAAAGTTTTGAATAGCTCAAAAAGAACAAATGGATGAGAGGAGATAAGGCATCTTTTGAAATACAAACCTGAAACGATGTTACGCTCAATTACACTGACAAAGATTTGGGACCCAGCAGTATCCTCCGTGGAATTCTGCCACTAAACACGAGTGCTAAATCACAGGCTGCAACTTAAGCAAGAGTAATCTAGCATGAGCCCCATTACGTGCGTGTCTGCTGGGAGCTAGAGTCTGCTCTGATGTGTACAAAATGCCTCTCTCCCTCTCTACAGGAAGGTGGACTTGACCCCTGCGAAGACCATGAATCTCCAACTTTCCAAGCTCCCAAACTGAGCACTGAAGTGTCCTGGAAAGACAGCAGGATCGAGGAAGTTCTGAGGAGGACAGAGGCATTAGGGGAGGAGTCTGGACACTTTGCGGGTGGGGGCTCCAGTTCCAAGCAGGGGACGGCCAGAAAGAAAGGGCGCAGCGGTGCTGCTGGGGGTCCACTGTGTCGTCCTGGTCACAGGTGAGGAGAACCATGACATGGCACAGGCCTGCTCCCTGCTCCTAGAGATAGACTAGGATGTCACAGGCCTGGGAAATCTAACTGGCCTTCCTCAGCCAGTCTGCGTCCCTGTCCCCGTCATCTGCTCCATCGTGCTCACAGCACAACTTGCGTACAGTAGGCATTTGTGAACATCTAAGCAGCAATGTGTATAAGGCCGACAGAGGAATAGAAAGGGTGGCTAGAACCTGGAACACGTTTCTGGAAGGCAGGCTGAGATCCTACGTGAATTATTGGTCACTACCGTGACAAGTGTGAAAGGCTAACCCTTGAAATCTGTACCTCAGGTATCCTGGGAAGGAGACAGATGCACTAAAGGAAAACAGAAAAAGGACTCTAGAGAAATGGAGGGACAGGCCTGCTCGGTGAAGCCTGGGAGCAAACTGAACCTGAAGATGTAAGCTGGGGAAAGCTGCTCTGAGCAGAAGTCGGGTGTTTTCAAAGACGCGCAATGCTTTGCCATGCCGGGGGCTGCTGCATGGCGGACGGAGTTGCCTGTCATTGGTGCTGGTTGTGCCTGGCAGGAAAATCAGCCCCAAGAATGCCACCCGGGAAACAGGTTAAAATTAAAAGTCTAAGTTATTTTCAACTTGGCCATTTTATGATGCCCAACCCGCCCTGCCATCTGAGCTCAGGGAGAAACAGAGCTAGGAGATGTGCTGAGTATTTACGGCTGCTCAAGCTGGATTGGGAAATAAGGCTTGATCTTCCACTACCACTGGGCTCCTAGGTTTCCCCCAGTTCCACGCCCAGACTTGGGGCCTATGTGTAGGGAATCTGGGTGTCAGGGCAGGCGGATACACAGCCAGTGACCTGCCTTACACTCATGGAACCCTAGGGATGGGTTCTTCCTGCTTCTGGAAGGCAGGCTGGGCCAGGCCTGGGTGTGTTCCCCACAAGGTGCAGGAATAGGGGAGTAGCCTGGTTTCAAGGAAGTCCCTCCATGTCCCATGGAAGGTGAGCAAGGCAGGCCGGGAAACGGCAGGCACGGCCTTCTTACTCTGAGCACCATCAACTCAGGGGGCTTGCCCTGCTCCCACTAGCACCTTTGGGGCATCACAGGAAGCCACCCCTTCCTCCAGGAAGGCCACAGTCTGGGGTTTCCAGGGAAGGCGTTAGCCTCTGGTGCTGGTGCAGGGGACACATGATGATCAGCTCCTTAGCCATCTGCTAAGGAAATACCAGGGTAAATTAAAACGAGAGTGGATTTGTGACTTCTGTCTTTTCCAAAAAGATAGTGTTGGCAGGTTTATGAGAAACCCATTTCCAAACACCTTGAATTTATATGGCACGCTTATTTCAAAAGCTCTTCCACATCTGTTAGCTCTTTGAAGCCCCTGGAGGCAGGTAGGGCAGGAAGGAGAGGTGGGGGGGATGGGAATGGAGCCACAGGGAACATGGGCAACTAGCCAAAGGCTGCACAGCTCCCAGCGGAGAGGCTGAGGTGGCACCCAGCACCCGACACTTTATACAGGCTCAAGGTGTTTCTCCTCCTTTCAGGCCAAGGATATCATGTCATAATGCTGGAAGCAAAGCGACCGTTCAAGAGCCGAGAGGTCAAGTGCAAGTAGGCCTGGGAAATGCCCGTTTCTCACACACAGAGCCCTGCACCCAAGGTTTAGAGGTGACAGAAACAAACAGAGGCTGACTGACAAGGAGGCCCCCATAATCAGTGCTGCAGTAAACTATACTAATTATGGTGTCAATTGGTAACATTATAAAGGTTGAAGCTACATAATGAAAAAGAGCAAACACACAGGCAGAGTGAGTTCAGCAAATGTAATTACTGGTGACACTATTGGCAAATAGTATTTTATGAGGTATTAAGAGGGACGTGGCACAAACACACTCCAAAACTGACAAGCTCCTCAGGGGTGGGAGGCCCCGGAACCGGCCAAAGACACCCCAAACACTGCAGTTTGGCCAGGTGAGCACGTTGCGGGGAGCCCCTGAGGTCTTCTTGGCATCTCCCCCAGGAGAAGGTGTTCTCCTCGAGGGACCACTACTCCCACACTCTGATTCCCTGTACGCTGTGTAGTGTCCTGTGCTGGTCTGGAGACCTCAAACCCTAAGACCGTGGACTGTCTAAGCCAGAAGACACCACCGACGTCACTTAGGTTCACAGTCACGGTACAGTGAGTGGGACGGGGCAGTGGAGACTGCCCGCCCCCTGGAACGATGTTTCTCAGAGTGCAACAGTATCCCCGGGACTCTGCCAGACACTGTTCTAGAAGCTCAGGCCAGGGTCTCTGCTGTCACCGTGTTCATATTCTACGGGCGACCAAAGAAAACTGATCGAGCCAATCACTGAGGCCATCCCAGATTCAAGGTCACACCAGGTGCTAGGGTGTGATGTGATAGGGGGTGCCAGGCTAGATGGAGGGTCCAGGAGGTTTTCTACAAGGGGAGGCACGTGAGCTGAGACCTGCAGGAGGAGAGGAACAACGCTTTTCCAAGGATGCACAGCTCTGTGAACATCTAATCAGCAATGTTAGGGGCTCGCACAGCCCCTACCACGTGCAGCATGCACGCAAGAGGGGGGCGCCCGCCCAGTTCCGCCGTCTGCTTCTGCACAGCAAACCACCCCACTTAGGAGAATGTGTCGTTATCGCTCCCATTTCCATCAGGGATGAGGCGACTCTTGCTCCTGCTCTCTTATGTGGTTACACTCGGGTGATGGCTGGGGCTGGAGTCGTCCAAAGGCTTCCCCACTCATGTGTCAGGTGCCTGGTCCAGCCTCCTTTCCTGCGGCCTGACTACACAGGGAGGCTGGCATGACAGGCTCAGGATGGGCTTCTTCCATGGGGCGGGCTTCCTCCAGAGGAGGCATTATAAAGGACCAGGTGGAAGCTACGGACCCAGCAATGGAAGGACCAGAACCCCTTTCTGTCCTAATCTATTGATCAAGCAAATCACTCAGGCCATCCTGGAATCAAGGGAAGGAAATCCGACTCCAGACTTCAATGGGAGGAGTAGTGAAGAATTGGTAGCCATCTTGAATCTACCATACTCCTTTGGTATAAAGAAAACACAGCTTCTACTAAAGGCCTGCTTAGCCTCTCGACAACCTAACAAACATCTGTCATTTACACTCACATTATCTTTATTTTCCTCCAATTAATCAAAGAATTAGTCCATGTTTGTTGAGGGACTGCCACACAAAACTGTGTCATGCATGGATGTGAGTTACAACGTGCTGTGCTCTCCTGCAGGGGCTTAGTCTAGACAAGATGCTCTAAACTTTCGTCGGTAATAGCTGAACTGACTTTTTTTTTCCCTCACCTTCTTCCACCTCCCTTCCCCTCCTCCCTCTCCGGCTCAACCCGTTGTTTCTCAGTCTAGTTGTGTAGGACCCAGCTCCCTGGCCCATGCTGGTGTCATGAGCCTTGCACTCCCCCGGCTGAGGCAATTGGTTGCTGGTCATCGGTCGGCCACTCACAGCAGCTCTCGCCGGCTGCTGGCCACTCACGCTGGCCACTGGCCACTCATGGCGGCACACAGTAGCCCACGGCAGCACTCAGCAGCCGGTGGCAGCTCACGCCAACCTCGGCTGCTCACGGCAGCCCAGCTCCAGGGAGAGCTGTTGTTCACAATCTTAGCTGTAGAAGGCGCAGTTCACTGGCCCAGGTGGGAATCGAACCCGCGACCTCGGCGTTAGGAGCATTGCACTCTAACCAACTGAGCCACGGGACTGGCCTTAGATGAACTGATTTTTAAAGTGAAATTTGACATGGAGGCCCAGTGTATAAACAGGTCACAGTAGGACTATCTGGGTCAGGCGAGAGCCCAGGGTCCCTCTGCCAAAGCCTGCAGTCAGGGACCCACCGTGTGCATGCCGTCATGGAGACGGAGAAAAGAAACGAAGGGGTGAAGTATCCCTTCTCCATAGAAGGTTTCCTGATGATAAGACGGACCTGGCTTCATAGGAGACCTAGTATACTCGCGTTTTTAATTGTAAATCTGTTTCACATTGGCTTAAACAAAAAAGAAAACAAGGACAAGAAAGTCCCAGAGGGTACGTCGCTTCAGGTAGAGCTGGATCCAGGGGCTCACGTGACGTCACGTGCTAATGAATACGGGATCGGGAGACCCGGAGGCCCCGTGCACAGGCTGGGCAACGCCTGGTCTCGGCCACAAGGTGAGAGGAATGGTCAGCTCTCTTGGTTTTGAACTCTAGTAAACGAACGTCTCTTAAAAGCGGTCCCTGTGTGCCTGAGAGGAGGTTCAAGGTCAGAGGTCAGGACCTAGCTTTGGGCCCCAGCACTGGCTCTTTCCTCAGCTTGGCACCTGTCACCTGGTCCTCGTGCCCCAAGCCTTCCTCTAAGCTTGCAGAACATCCAAGAACACTCCAAAGAGTCTTTCAACAGGTGCTTTGGCCTGAAATAAAGCCAAGGGAAGGAGCACAGCTGCCAAGCAGTATCACGAAAAACCGCCATTAAGCTTAGTGCCTTCGTAACCAAGAATGCCACATTTACCCTCACAAATCAATCCACGGGATGAACACGCATCAGACTTTAGACTTTATTTTTCCATGTAAAATAAGTTTGGCTAGAGTATAAGATCATGACTACGCCATTATTTTCTAAAACGATTTAACTCAAGTGTAGCCTAACTGCCCCATGCTGTGAACCCAGGCACAGAAAGGGACCACCCACGCCACTCCTGGAAGAACATGGCCCCACTGAATGCAACGGCCAACGAGGTGGGCTTTCCTGCACGACCACTGGGTTTCATCACTGTCTAATGAATTGTTGCACACTTTATAGGATAAACAATAAATTGCACATGATTTATCATATTACCCAATAAATCATGTAACAAATCATTAGGCAGAGTGATAAAATCAAGTGTTTTAGAAATAAGTTAATCTATGATGCCAATGTGTAAACTAAACAGTTGCTTAAAAACCCTATTTACTAATCATTTTACATAAAGAAAGATTAATGATTATGTAGATTAAATGTGTACTTATTCCTGTAAACCTCAGACAGCCATGTGCCCTGTTGGCCTTCTCTTTTTAGCAAAGGCTCCCAAAAGCCTCCCTTCTGTAGCATAATTCCATTTGCCTCCCTCCTTCCTGGATTTGCCTTGACTGGAAAAGCAGGCTGGAGAAACCAGGGCAGGAGGAAGAAGTGGTTAATGGTCTGGTGGAGAGGCTGTTCTCCCGCAAACTCTGTAATACACTAATTAGCACATTCGTTAGGGCCCGGAGACAGGTTCCGGGGCTGCCTGCTTCTCCAGCCTGCCTTCGACCCTGAGCTCTTCTCACTTGTGACAACTGTGTTTAGAGCTTCTCTGCCCATCGAGCTGGCTGGCACATCGAATTACCCTCAAGAGTACATGGGCATCACGTCACATTTGCGTGCCCGATATCATACGTGACGAGCGGCGCACCGCCTGGGCCTTTGATGCACGCCCCACAGACAGCCGGCCCTGCAGTGCATAGGCAGATATTAAGCTAAATCTTTTTGGAGTCAAGCTTGTTTCATGTCAGTTACACAAACATATTGGTTCCTTTAAAAGAAAAAATGTGAGGAAAGAAAGGACTCAGGACTGAAACCGGAGAAATCATCCTGCACGTCAATTCCGCCCATCCTGAAGGCCTTTTCTTAGGGGGATGAGGGGAGAGACTGTTTGGCTTCAACAACAGGAGTTCTTCGTTATCCACTCTGGACGTTACTGGGCAATGGACAGGGAGAGACAGGGAGAGCCCTGGTAAGTAGCTAGGAAGACAGACACCAAGGAAGCGACTTCCTGTCTGCACACAGATGCCACTGACCTTCCCAGGAATTCCCCGACTGGAATGTCCCAGCGTGGCACGTGGAGCCTGAAGCTGACCCCAGCATGCAGTTAGAAGTCAGCCACGTTCACTTCCCTTTGCGTGTGAAATTGCTTGTGTATGCTAATCACCGAGGTTTGGGGCTCCTGGAGACTGGCCAACCGGCCATCGAGAGATCGGGTAAAGGCTGGGAGGTAAGGAGCCTAGGATTGCACTGCATTATCGCTCTTCTGAAAAGCTCTAAGGAATGAAATGGATGACTTTTACTGACAAGTTCAGTTTCAACAAACTACTTGGGAAATACTGCCTCCAAGGCAGAAACACAAGAAATGAGCAGTTACACTTGACCTTTGGCCCTCCCCAAGAGGCAGGGCATCAGGAGCTCAGGGAGGCACTAAGCGTCCCAGGTCTGCATAACCCTGGGAGCAGGGCCACCCCCATTGCCCGAGAGTGTGGCTCAATGCTCAAACTCGGAGGACGGAGCCCAGCTGCCAAGGTAAAACAGGAAAATGTTCAAAGTGAGCCGTATTTCTAATGCCCAGACTAAATGGCGACAAACTCCTTATTCTCTTTTCCCTTCTTCTTATCCAGGCCACCTCACATTTACCGTGGTTCTCATTTCAAGATACCAACTGTATCAGTTAGGATAGGCTGAGATTTCCTACAGTAACATAAACGCTCAAAACCCCAGAAGCTCAAACATGCGTTATTTCCTGTTCTTGCAGTGCCACCACGGGCCCCGGGAACCCTCTGGACTCCGTGTGTGGTGCGGCCTCCATAACACTCTGTGCTGTCCCACACCCCAAGGAAGCAAGTGTCAGCCATGAAGTGCTGTCACTAAAATCGACATATCATTTTATTGGCCAGAATGAGTCACCAGCTTCAAGGAGAAGGAGGTGCATGCTCCGTGTGCCAGAACAGAGAAGCCGACGGCGACAAATGGCCATCACGTTGAACACAGTCTTCTGTGCAGCCACACGGCTCCCTACAAAGGTGCAAAAGCACATCGCCTTATTAGTGGGCTGCCTTCCCGATCTCCCTGCCCCACCTGGCTGCCTCCAGCTTCACACCTGTGCTACACAAGCTCCAGCAGGGACAGCGAGAGGCCCGTCCGGGTAAAGAGGCAGCCTACCCTGGCGGTCAAGAGCATGGATCCTGGAGTCAGCCAGCCCGCACTCAAATCGCAGCTCTGATACTCGTTACCAGAAGGCCTTGGGCAGTTAATTCACTTCTCCACACCTCAGTTTGCTGGTCTGCAACCCGGAGCCAGGGTGTTGCCTAGCTTGTGAGCACTGACAGCACATGAATGCTGCACAAATGTCTTCTGTGACGGTGACGCTTTACAGCCTACGAGGGGCACTCCCAATGCTGGCCCATTTGGTCAGTATAACTCATCTAAGGAACAATTACAGCAAATCTCCCACATCTTCTTCCCCTTCCCAGACACAGGCCAGAGATGACAGAAGGATGTGGACTTTTAAAAAGCTGAGGAAGACCTTCGGAAACTAAATCATTTGTTCTGAATAGGAAAATGCAGGGATTTTAAAGGAATATGGCAGAAACAGTCGCCTGCCCAACAGTCCACGTGTCCCTGATGTTCCCTAGCTCCCTTATAATTGAACAGGCCTCACAGCCGGTGAAGGCCAATGAGTTGGGAGCAGAAGTCCCATGGACACTTCCGGGGCACAGGATCTGCCTGCAGCTCCAAGGTTCTCCAGCACTCTGCTCCCCCTTCACAGAACTGGGGAGACCCCACACCGAGAAGGAAAGCCTGGACTGCCGAGTCACCCCCGAGGACGGTCATCCAGAAGACGCGCAGTGGAACCCTATGTATGAGAACTTCTGCTGACTCAGTCCCTGAGGGTTTGGAGCTATTTGTTATTATGGCATAATTGGTCTAAGCTGACTAATACAAAGGGATTGGCTCCTGAAAGAAAGAGCAAAGATCAGAGAAGAGGGCCACGCCAGACGAGTGACCAGAAGTCTAAGTACAAGAGTAATTGATGAAAATTTTAAGCAGTTTTGCAGCATATGGTGTAAATTCCTCTACTTCTCTCTTTCCATTTATTCTTTATTCTGTTTTTGTTTTATTTTGTAAGTTTTGTACAGGAACAATTAAAGAAAGAGACTGAGCTCTACATTTCAGTTAACACCAGAAGACAACACTACAAGTCGCAGCCTGGAGTCCTGCAGAAAGGAGGAGTGAGACAAACTTAGGAAAACATAACACTCTCTACAGATATCTTAGAGGGGACACTAAGCTTTCCATAGGTTATTCAAATCAAAATTAGTCAATCTGATTATATCTTAAGAGGTAGACTGACCCCAGCTCACAAAAAAGCCTCAGATGGCATGACAGTATTTAATACCAGCTCACATTTACAGATGACAGAAAAACAAACAAGGTTCAGACAGACTGAGTAATTTTCCCGAAGTCACACAGAAAAGAAAGTGGCAAACCTGGGACCAGGACTAGGACCGCTGCACCTGCCTCAGTGGAGTACTCTCAGTACCCGGATGGCAGGGCCCACATGGCGTCCATGTCGACAACCCGACGGTAATTCTTAGTCCCCACTGGCTCGGCACATGTGCCACATCTGAAGCAGCTGTTACTCCCCACTCCTTGGAGGCTGCCTTCATTTTGCCTTCGTTGCACTCTGCCGGTCTTCCTCCTGCATCACCGGCTGCAGCTTTTTGGTCTCCTCTGCTGACTCCTCTGCATTTTCCCAGCCTTCGTGAGAAGATGCCTCAGAGTTCAGTCCTCAGGCCTCTCTCTTCTGTCTACACATTCATGCCATTGATGAGTAGACCCAGTTTCACAGCTTTAAATCCCACCTACACGCTGATGAACATGACAAATGTCACTCCAGCGAGGCCCTCTCCCTTGAACTTCAGAATCGCACCTGTAACCACTGCTCTGGAATGCTGCTCGGATGCCTACCAGGCAGTCACACTTTTGAAGTGTCCCCACCTTAGCTCCTGAGCCTGTCACCCAACCTGCTCCTGCTCAGCCTAATGTCAGTCAACTGCAGCTTCTCCCTTCCCTTCCCCTGGCCCCAGACTCAGATCCGTCCCCAGCTGGTTCTCTGTCCCTCACCCCACATCCAGCAGACGCCGCTGGCTCTCGCGCAGCTCGAAAGAGCACCGCAGCAGCAGCCACTGTGACCCGCGCCGTCACCTACTCACTGGATCCTTGTTCTACCCTCTTAACGGGTCTCCCTAAGTCACCTCCTTCAACTCTTTGCTCGAACATGACCTTCAATCTGAAGCTTTCCTTAACGACCCAATTTAAAATTGATCAACCCTTTTCCCACTGACACTCCATAGGCCCCTTCCCCAGCACCTAGAACCTTCTGTCATGTTCCATGGTTTACTTAACTATTTTATTTGTACTACAACTCCTTCCTACTAGAATGTGAGATCTAAAAGGGATTTATTTCCTATGTCCCCAGAGCACAGAACAGTACATGGCCCAGAGAAGATGCTTCATAGCTTTTTGCTGAATATGCAAGGAATCCCTAGCCTGAACCCCACCCTCTAGTCCCGACTCCTAGTGACTACCGGTTGCTGAAGCCCCTCTCACCTTGGCTGTGCTCTCTACCCAGGTGTTCCAACCTGAGGGCTTGGGCGACAGTCTGCCTGCTTGTCCGTCTGCACCTTTCCCGGCTTTTCAGTCTGCCTGGCTCCTACAGCAGCAGGTAAGAGCTGGTCTCTTTGGCCCCCTCGTCAGACCCAGGGCCCTGATAAGCACAGGCTTATGCTCTGCTTTTCTGGACCTGGGGTGGGAAACATCAGTGTCTCCCAAGTTCTATTTTCTCTGCCTTTGCCATGACATTTTTCCTGACTACTCCAACCCACATTGACCTCCCCCATTTCTGGATTATTTTAGGGTGTGATTGATAAGAAGAAGAAGAATTTACATATATCCCTCCTTATATGTTTGCAACAGTGATATCAGGGAGATACTATTCATACCCATGTTACTAACAAGACAAATGAGGCCCAGAGCAGTTAAGCTACTTATCCAGTTAATAAAGTAAAAATTCTAATACTGGTAGTCTATATTCAAGTTTTGTGCCCTTAAATATGAGACACTTACTATGAGAACCAAAGTTAAATTCTTGGTCATTTCTAATTATTTCTTGGCAGTGGGATTCAAGTTCCCTAGTGGCTCCTATGCAGGAACTGCTGTCCCCTGATCTGTTTGTTAGTCTCTCACCTCTATGGAGCCTGATACATGCACAGCTTAATGGCAACTTTCTGCCAGAGTCACCAGATTTGGTGGCCATTAATGGGGAGGAGGAAATGGGACAACTTTCAGAGCCATTATACAAGAGACATCGTGTTGGGAAAGCACCCCCACGGGGGGACCGAAAGTGAGTCCCTTGCTCTCTTTCTCTCCTGCTTCTTGGCAGAAACCAGATGGTACGTACATGCTCATTACAAAGGGAAGAGAAGAGACAGGCATTGTCTGTTCATTTTCCAACCAAATGGCTTTCTGCTCTTAAGTGACATTTTCAGGCACTACTGTCACGAGGGTCTCAGACACGCCTGGAAGCAGCCAATATAAATTCATCCATCCAACTACCACCTACCGACCAGTGTTTGTTTATTGATGCCCACCAGTGTCCTCGGTCCTAGGGGAGATACAAAGTCTCTCCTTTAGAGGGATTACAAAGAAGCTGGTGCAAGTGACAAAGAGCAGATTAGTCACTGCATCCATGCTCTGTGCTTCACAGTTTATAAAGCACGTTCCTGTCCATCTCATCTTAACCACAGCATATCTGCTTGGAGACGCTGCACCGAGAACAAGCCTTGCCCACCAGATCACAGAGGAAGTATGGACATGACTCAGGTCCCAACTCCATCTTCAGACTCCAAGTCCAGTGCTCAGCACCAATCCACACCAGGCCACCCCATCCCAACACCTACAGGGTGACAGATGAGGACAAAGGTGGGGGCTGCTCTCACCTTCTTGTCACCTGCTTCCTGAAAGTTAGCACTCACCATAGCCACCTGTGCTGTTACTTACTGCCCAGGGCTGCCACCTTACCTTGGGTCCCCAACGTGGCTGTGACCCCTGGAAGACAGAGACAACTCCTTGCATTTCATTTGTGTCCCCCAAAACTGTCCAGCAGTGCTCAGGCCCCAGTCGTGCTCCCCCAGGCAAGGAGTCATCCCCCCAGCTCCAGTCCAGGCACACAGTAGGTGCTCAATAGCCACGTGGTGATGAGGAAATATGGAGCAAGTGTGACTGTGGGGTGCAGTGTCCCCGGTGACTCTCTGTGTCTGTCCATCCCGCCCCCCTTTGTGCTCTGCTCCCTCCTCATGAATCTGGGAGCCAGGCCAGCCTTAGGGACCAGTCTGTCTCTGTGGGTACTGAACGTCTTCCAGTGACCAAGGAAATCAGCCACAGACCCTTCAAACAACACGCTGCTCTCCTCACGTCCATCTTTGGCGGTAGACCGGAAAACCCGACATCCCCTTGGTGGCCCCGGCATCAGAGCTTCTACCCCGAAGAGATCGCTCCACCCTTGATGTCAACTGTCAGCACCTCAGACCGAGACCTGGGCCCTGCCACACAGGACGCTGAACTATCCAAAGTGTCAGTGACTACACACAGTACGTTTTGGTGGGTTTGGTGAATTTGTAAGGATGGAAAAACTCTGTTCGGGGAGAGTGAAGAGGCTGCCCCCACGCCAAGAAGGAAGCTAAACGCCTCCCCACTCCCTGCCTGTTCTAACCACTAGACTGAGCTCCTGTCACTTTACAAAAATGATTTGCTTTTAATTAAAATAGGAGCATAAATTATTTTTATCCCAGTATTATTGGGCAGTAAGTAAATTCACAGTAACTCACTGGATTTTTAAAAATCTATTTTAAATATAAACACGCTGCCATATTTTCTGTGGGTTTGAAAGCTTATGTTAAGTTTGCAAATAAGTCAACTCCATAAAGATAACATTTCCCTAAATAACTGTGTTGCAATCTATGGCATGCTATGGAAAATTAACATCTCACCAGGAACATACATGAGCCGACCCCGTGGAAAATGTCCAGAGCAGACCTGAGTTCTTTACCTGTCCCGAGGGCCAGACTGATTGACAGGGCAGCCTCCAAACCCATCCACCCGCTTCCCGCCCCGAGGGTATTCTCTGCAGCCCTCACAGGACTGTTATTTTATTTCGAGTCATGCTGAACTTTATTTTTGAACCTATCTTGTTACATGTCTGACAGGTCCTGTATTCACAGAGGGGCCTGAACCACTTTGGTCCATCCTGAGAAGACGCCATCTCAGACAGAGCTGCATGGAAACGTGCCCCGCTGTCTGTCTGAGCACCGAGGACCAGGTAAACCACCATAAGGACATGAATCACCAGACCTCCCTCTGGTGACCATAACAACCAGCCCTCCGTGATGTGGACAGAGCTCTGGACCTCGGGCCATTACATAGAAAATAAAAGCCCAAGGCCACATAGGGCCAGGCATCGCTTGTAGGCATAATGAGTTATGTGCGCACAAAGCCCCGGCGAACCCCTTCTGCAGTCCTGCCCCCTCTGTATCCATTTCTCCCTAAAGGTGACTCATGCGCCCAGCAGACTAACCAAGGACCGCGGCTCTTTCTTGCGTCTCCGTGACAGATGTTTTTAGCACCCTTTCCTGGGCCTGCGCCTTTGAGGGGTTCAGCGGATGCTACACCCAAGCCTGCCTTGACCCTGATTCTCTTTCCCGGAGCCCCGGACCACTGGTCTTCAGAAATTTTGCCAAAATAAAAAAGTCTTATGTAAATAGGAAAAAGGAAAAGCTGTCAAAACCTGCATGAGTTGTTTAAATACCGTGAATAAGAACCAGTAACAATAGGCACATCAATGAAGATGTGTTTCCTTCAGACTTGGCCATGTGCCACCCAACACGAGTCCCCCAGAAACGCCACTCGGCAAACGAGGGAGTTCGGCTCACCCGCCCCTTCACAACACGCCCTCCCCAGTAAAACATTTTGACAAGCAGCTCATCTAGAGCCATTTCCCACAGCTTCCCTGTCATTTGCATTCTCATTAGGACAACGTGATTTCGCAGAATGGCGCTGTGGGTGTCCTCTGCACACGCAGAAAACACTGAACCCAGACTCCAGGTGCAGCCAGCCTGTTGGGGTGCAGGACACCCGACAGGAGCCCTGCCCAAGTTGGCAGGTCACACCAGCCACACTTGGCAAGTGTGTGCAGTGACCTCACAACCAAATGATGGGGACCTTGTCTGAAAATCTTCAGAACTGACCCAAACCTGAAAGGCGCTTTCAAAATGAAAGAAATGCCCTTTTTAATGGGTCCTGGTATCAGGAAAGGGGAAAAC